>NW_028279475.1:0-92719 GCF_059751315.1 Micrasema longulum | reverse complement strand
GCTACGTTCAAAAAGACAGCTCCCGATTTCGACGATTTCCCGCACAGCTTTGCCAAAAGGAAAATTAGAAGCTGGACCCTTCAACTCTGGAACGATCGTTATTTGATTGAAACCACCGGACATATAACTAAAATGTTTTTCCCTTTCATTTTCCATGCCTATGATTTAGGAGAATGCAGAAAGCTGGCTACGAGCTCACCCAGATGCTTACACGTCACGGTGAGTTCATGAGCTACCTGCATCGCTTCAAGCTCCCCGAGATCGACAGCTGCCCACGCGACGATGAAACTCCTCAAGATGTCCCTCACCTGTTGATGCATTGCCCTTTTTTCAGTTTTCAGAGACAACAGCTGGAGGCGCGATGCAGAAGCCTGGGTTAAGAACTATGCGACATCCCATCGGTGATAGGTAATAAAGAACTCACGCGAGAGGTAGTATCGTACATGGTCAAAATAGTGCAGGCAATTGGTAAAATAAACCAAAGTAGGGATCAAAAAGCCGAACACTTTTCTAGTGGAATGGAAGGCCTGTTGACTGCTGTCAATGGGCGGCTTCTCTTGAAGAGTTTTGAGTGGTTTCCTCTCCGCATGAGCAAATGCTGAGAAGTTCCCGATTGGACCACTTTAGTATATCCTTGCTGATCCCCAAAAGTTTGCTAAATTTTAAGTAAAAGAATTGCAGAAAAATCCACGTATTTGAAATATAAACCTTGTATGTTATAAGCAAGGTAAATAATATAGCAACTCGATACGATAAAAATACGATACATCAAAATATTGAAAATAATTTTTTGGCTTAGTTCGATAGTCTTTTAACAAATAAATAAAAGATCTAAAATACAAGAATTTATTTTTTTTAATATCGGGGTTACATTATACCTCTATGTACGTTCACACAAATCAAAGTATCTCTGACCCAATTCATTAGTTTTAATTTAGTTATCAATTAATTAAAATAAAATTTTAATTATGTTTAAAGAATTAATACTTTTAAACTATCACATGTGTTCCGCGCAGGCTCAGTAGATATATATCAATATAAAAATGACATTTGACACATTTAAAAAAAAGAATAATTGGCACATTTCAGGGCCTCGATTATGATGAGAAGATAAAATATCTCAGCATACGTGCCCTGTAGCTCAATCACGAATAACTATCGACGTGCTTAAAAACATGCTTGGCATTTAAGCGATTACAATAAAGTCATAATTCAACGCGTGTCTATCTTTAAGTCAATGCTCGTGTCAGTTTGTTTTTTGTTTTTCTCGTAAATAAATACAGTTCACTGACGAAAAATCGGCGTTTACTATAAAAAATAATACAATATATTGCATTTGAAAAATAGTAAGGAGTATCAAATACAAAAAGTGAAAATTAAATTACAATTACCATTGCGACTGCTTTTCTTGATATTTGGCTTGCCAACTGCCGGCTAAATTCAATAAATTATGTGATAAATAATAAATAAATAAATAAAAATAACGATTTTGGAATATTTTCCATATTTGCACCGGTGAAATTCAAAGATGTGATTGCGCAGCAGGATTATACTTCGCGAAACGTAAATATTTTGACATGAAATATTAGGTGTTCACGGATGTTGCATTGTGATCGCGAATACGATAAACAACCATGGTGAGATTTTTTTATGACGTCACTATTAGCCCGTCGATAGTTATTTGTGATTGAGCTACTGGTGCGACGAGTCAATGATTGAGGGGATAAAATATTACTTAGAATAACATATGCCATTATTTTTGTGAAATGTTTGCATAATTATTCACGGCGTGAATGAAAGTATGAGTTTCTATGTAAAATGTTTTTATTGATGCAATAAATTCAACAGAATTATTTAAAAAACAATAAGTTTCCGTCACGATGATTCTGGCCATATTGTGTCAATATTTGCCATGTAAAATTAGATTAGTATACACAGTGTCTACCTAAAATGTAACGAACAGAATAAGGAAGTCCGGTGGTTCATTCATTTCATTTTTGTATCGTATTATCATCGCTATGACTGAAAAAAACGTAATTTTGAAATTACTCCGCCAGTGACGTCACGAGTTCAAGTCAATGAGTTTTTCTGACATTTAAAAGGAGAACCCCATCCCCGGAAACCGGAAATACATCACAACGCTAAAAACGCCATAATAAGTAAGTTCAGTGTTTTTTTTATTTGTTAATATACTATTAATTAACACTAGAAATAAAAAAAAAATATTTGTTTCGTATTAACAGCGCTTTGATTTTTTAAAAGTTTTTTAAAGTTCTGAAACTACTCCGCGTGTGACGTCTCAAGTTGTCTTCCGCTTCAGTCGGAAAATCGGGTTGTAGTCTCGTGGCTAGTGTTGCAGACTCACGGATCACAGGTCCAAGGTTCGAATCCCACTCGACCCCGACTTGATTTCCATTTTCTAATAGTGAGTTATTTACAACTCGTTGAAAATGGTCAGCATAATTGAAATATTTGGGTAAATTGTAAGAACGCTGATATTTAATTTTAAAAGATTAAAAAAAACTCTCTTATCATTAGTTGATTTATATGAACCAATAACGTCATTCAAATAAGTTCGTTTTTATTATAATATTTTTTTAAGTGTTTTTCGTATTTTAAATAAATAAAATAATAAAACTTTTATATCAACAAATTAATTCAAAGTAAATTTTTTGAACCAGTGTAAAAACTGCATTCAATTTTAATTAGTAATAATTTATTATTATTTTTTGTTTTTCTTTTTATATCCTGTAAGTTTTTTTTTTCATGTACTCATATATTCAAAATTATATAAATTCTAATAAATAAATAACTATAACTATAACTATATCCGTATGCAGAGACAAAACTTAAGGTGAGGAAAGTACATTCTAATTTCAAATGCAGAAAATAATCCGAAGGTGAAGACAATAGAATGTACTTTCCTCACCTTAAGGTTTGTCTCTGCATACGGGTATAAGTCACTCTCCAAGCACAAGAGTTATACCCGTATGCAGAGACAAAACTTAAGGTGAGGAAAGTGCATTCTAATTTCAAATGCAGAGAATAACCCGAAGGTCAAGACAATAGAATGTACTTTCCTCACCTTAAGGTTTGTCTCTGCATACGGGTATTAGTTATTTTTTATGGCGAGTTACAGTTATAACCATAGAATTAACAATAGTTTAGACACCGCATACGAGCATCAAATAAAAGGCGACTAAACTACTCATAAATGAGTAGTTTTATTTTTTGACCCATTAGTTTCTTTGTAGACGTCGCTCAGTACGCAACTCCTGATTTGAATTCAAGTATGCCGTGATATGTCATTTTAAAGTGTAGAAATACTGCTAGGATCTCAAATAAACCGGATGCAATCACATTTCATGTGTAATTAGCAAACGAATGTGTAAGTAGCAAATGCATTACTAAAAAATTGAATTATTTTTCCATCTGTCAGATTGTTGAAGAAACAAAATGAACATTTCGTTAGTGATGCCAGGGTAGTAATTTTTTTTACCCAACTTTGCTCATCTAACGAGAGAACTAATGAAAATTGGACCTCAGATCAAACAACTTTGTGGTGGACATTTGACCGAAATTATCTTTAAAACCTTAAATATTATTTAAGAAGATATAAAATATCCGTTTTATGTCAAACAAAATTTATTTTATACTTTAAATTCAAATTTCATTCATTCAATTACTGTTATTAAATGACACTTCACTTATCCACTCTGTTGTGTCAATCAATATTTCCGCGTGCACAATAAAATTTTAGAGAAATTAACAGATTTATTTATTTTTTTTACCCTACATTTGTGTTACGATTATAATTTTTCCCATCGCGCAACATTACGCGGCGACACCACGAATGCGCGCGGCTAAAGTAGGGCATAGTGGGGGGATTTTCGGACACAGTCCGATGTATTCAAATATGATTCTACGCTCCTTCTGGACTTTTCTTAATTCTATGGTTATAACATTTACTAGATGTATAAAAATAGATTTGTATAGAATTTAAAAAAAAACTTGTACTATTTATAAAATATATTGATTAATGAAAAAAAATAAAGTAATAATCGATTAAACAGTATCCATATAAAATAAATATTTATTTTGGATTTAACCGAGTTCGATATAATTAAATGGATTTAATTGGTTTTTAATAAATATAACTAATTTTAATAAATTTTGTCATTTCTTGTCAATGGAAGGGCTGTCATTGCTATAACTTTAATTTTTGACCGAAAACGCATTTTACCGAGAGATAATGAAAATGTTTCCAAAAAAACACACGATCCAATAAATTTGTTGAGGATGTATACAGCGAATATAAGACATAAACAAAAGTTTTGTCATCAATATAGAAACGATAATTCGTATAATCAGTAGTCATATTTAGAGGAATAATATATTGTTGAATTATGTGTCATGTTTTACTTCTATTGTACGTCAATATGGTACTCGTTAGTAGATTGTAATAATATTATTAATTAAAAATAAACTTATCACAATAGCAAACATCGAGTATCGGTGTCTGTATTCTTATAGATTTGTTAAATCTTGGTTAAAAACAAATAATAAAAAATAGCACACAAAAATATTTGATATATTAATTTCAGAAAAAGAATAATTAAAATCCATTGATTGCCTTGCCAAACGAGCAGTTTCTCAATATTTTTAGTGTGAAATAACTTTCGCAATAATAACCATTGTAAAAGTATTTTAATCATTGCAATCAAGTTAACAGAGTTATCTTCAAATAGTCCATAAAGAAAAACCTGTTTTTAAACTTTTCAATTACTAAAACAAAAAACAAACGCCCCATAAAACTTAACCTAGTAATTAAAAATGAATAAATTTAACAAACAGACAATGTAAAGTACTTGACAATATCTGAGTTTGTCCAAATGTTCATAGACAAAAGACTGGATTTCACCCCCTCGGGGGTCCTTAAGATTAACAAATTACAACAAGGATGGAGAATACCTTAAATAAGGGAATATGGAAGTCAAGGCATTTACAGGGCTTATGACCTGTCATTGGCTGGTTTAAGTGGCCACTTTACACACTGTGTAACATTTACCATTTTGCCTATGTTTGAACATCCATATTTCTTCAATTCTTCCATTTGTTGATTTTAGTGAAGTCAAAGAGCTGAAACCACTTAAACCAGCCAACGACAAGTCATAAGCCCTGTAAATGCCTTGACTTCCATATTCCCTTATTTAAGGTATTCTCCGTCCCTGTTGTAATGTGTTAATCTTAAGGACCCCCGAGGGGGTGAAATCCAGTATTTTGTCTACGAACATTTGGACAAACTCAAATATTGTAATGAAACCAACTGGTCCAAGAAGAAGTTTAAAAATTGAACAATTGTTTTCAGGCGTTGCCTAGTATGGGAAATAATTCAGTCAGATGAATCTCTTCACAACAATACAGGTTTCAGCTCTTTGACTTCACTAAAATCAACAGATGGAAGAATTGAAGAAATATGGATGTTCAAACATAGGCAAAATGGTGAATGTTACACAGTGTGTAAAGTGGCCGCTTAAACCAGCCAATGACAGGTCATAAGCCCTGTAAATGCCTTGACTTCCATATTCCCTTATTTAAGGTATTCTCCATCCCTGTTGTAATTTTTTAAAGTACTTGAGTCTGGAAGTAGATGAAAAATTGGCATAGACCAAAACATATCAAAGCAGACAAACAAACAAACCATCACGTCGTTTCCCCACAGAGAGGATAGAACGCCATATCACTCTATCCTTGCATACAGACCTCGCTTCCTCTACATTCATACATCTTATCATGCACGCACGCCGATTATTCCTACTCTTGACATGTCCATCTTCAAGTATTTGATGGACTCGATCGTGCCATGTCTTTCTCTGTCTTCCTCGTTTTCTGCATCCATCAACATTCGCATCGTAGATCTTTTTAGCCGTTCTTTCGCCATCCATTCGCTCTACATGTCCAAACCAACGCAGCGCCTCTTTCTTGATTCTGTCGATAATGCATGTCTCAGCCTCACACAGTTCACGGATCTCGACATTTGTGCACCTATCATACATCGTTTTACCACACATTCGCCCGAGGGATTGCATCTCGACCGCATTTAACCTTCATTCATCATTATTTTCCCAATTTCATACTTCGCTCCCATACATTAGAGTTGGCTTTAGAACTTAATTGTGAACTGCTGGTTTTACCACCTGCGATAAACATTTGTTTGCTAAAGTAGGTTTTAGTTAACCGTTCACTCTGTTCCCGGCACTCACCCACCTTTTCATCCCTAGTAAACATACTTCCCAGATACACAAATTCATCTACCTGATTCAGAATATCTCCGTTCACACTGATCTCAAATTTTTTTTTATTTTTTTTTAGTAAAAAGAAATATTTGCGTTCTTATGATTTACCCAAATATTTAATTTTGAGGGCCATTTTCAACGAGTTGTAAATAACTCACTATTAGAAAATGGAATCAAGTTGGGGTAAAGTGGGATTCGAACCACAGACCTTTGGTCCGTGAGTCCGAGACACTAGCCACAGGACCACAACCCAATTTAGTTATATTTTCAACCGTTTCAAAAACCATTACTTTCGTTTATCAACATCCATAAGCAAATCGCTTTTCTTGCATACATCGTAGACTTTTGTTACCAAGAATTGCAGGTCTCCTTTGTTGCTAGCAAGAAGCACGACAATATCAGCATACAGAAGACAGTTAACAGTTATACCACTCATTTTTGCTCCCATTCTTAAATCTTTCAGTTCTTTCATACAGTTATCGATGTATATGTTGAACAACCATGGTGACATTACACATCCCTGTTTGACTCCTTTAGGAATGTTAAACCACGATGTGAATGACCCATTTACCTTCACATATGCTGTGCTGCATATCAAAGCAGTTATGAAAACAACTGGGTTGAATTATTGGGTAATGAGAAGAACGGAATTTTTTGATAAAAAGACAAAATTAATGACATAGAATGCTGTCATACTTCCACACTTTGTACATGGATTAATAATATAGTCGCAAGTAGTAAACAGATGCAAGAATGAGGAAGTTCAGTGGTTTTTTTAAAAATTTAAATTTATTAATAGACTGTTAAACTAAGTCAATTTTTTTATTTTTTATTTTTATGTATCGTATTATCGGCGCTACGATTTTTCAAAGTTTTGTATTTCTGAAATAACTCCGCGTGTAACGTCAGAGGTTCATTTCCGCTTATTCTCATTCAGTTCTTCCCATTGGTCCAGAAGCGACAAGCATACCGGAAATCTTCCGTAGCTCTCAGATCATAGGTCGATTCACATGAACCAGTGACGTCATTTAAAATAGTGCGTTTTTATCAAAATATTTTTTATTATTTTTTCTGTACATTTTCAAGAAACTTTGCCGTAAAATTTAATGCTCTAATTTTTACCCCACGTAAGAAAACATTTTTTGTATCCAATTTCCCGTAGGGCTGAAGTTCCTCATTATAGATAAATCACTTAAAGTAACATTTAATTTTAATAAATATCCTAAAATTCAGATTTATAAAACTAGCAGACCCGACAGACATTGTCCTGCCCAAATGTTGGCTTGCCTGCTATTAATTTTTCAATTTTTACAATAATTAAAATTTAATTTAATAATTTATTTTGCTCATTTTATATAAATGTGTATTAAGTTAGTGTTTACATGTAATTGATGAAAAATAAGTAGTGTCTTTTTTTAATATTGTTTCAATATTTATGTGAATTATGCATTCTTTTTTCATTGTTTGTAAACCAAATGAATCAATTAATTAAATTAGCTTGGAAATAGACTTTTCATTGCTAAGTAGGTACCTAGGTCCTTTTTATGATTGAATACCAAAATTAAGAATTATTCATATTCAAATATTGAATTTAAGTAGGTACCTGGTACTTGTTTATGGTTGAATTCCAAAACATAAAATAATTCATTTTCAAATATAGAATTCTTTTTGCAAGTTTCAAACTAAAATCTTCTCACCAACAGGGGTGCAATTTATACATGAATGCGATTTAAAAAAAATAAATTAATGTCAGTTAATGTTATTTTGGTATTACCAAAAATCAAGTCATGTAAAAGGGAAGAAATTTTAAGAAACGTAAGGAAAGAATCTGATTGGGATCCATGAAAAGCGAATGTTGTTTGTAAACATTAAAAAACAAACTTTTTTAAGCACAGAAAAACAACATCCGTCCATTTTTTGTGTATATGCATTATCGTCGAATGCAACCCTGGTAGGTCGATGAAAAAAATATTTATGCTTCTAACTTTTTTTTACAGATTGGATTGAATTTTAATATCTACGAACACGCGCAGCGCAAAGATCTACATTTCTCTGAAAACCGCACGTAAATCGGTTAGGCCGTTTAGGAGAAGTTCAGTTACATACAGAAGAATTATATGTATAAAGATGAGAAAAATGCTCAAGTCAGGTGAATTAATTTACACAGAAAAGGTAAATTATATATCTAAGATGAAAAATAATAAAATAAAGACGAATATTGAATTAAATTTGAACTACAATATACATACTAGAAATGCAAGAGCATCAAATAATTTAACTTTCGGATAACCTAGGACAAAAAGAAACAGTTTTGTGTATACAGCAATAAAGCTATACAATTCACTTTCTAATGATTTAAAATATGTACAAAACATAATATATACGCCCTTAAATACACCTTAAAACAACTGTTTTTACAGACCATGAGACGAGTGATATGTGATGTTATTTTATTGACTTTTATTAGTGTCATAATATATCCCCTCAAACCGGCACTTTTGCTGATTGCGAATGTATTGTACAATTAAATGAAAAACGAAATGTAACGTAATATGTAATTTAGTGTATTGTGTCATAAATAAAAAATATTTAAAAAATGTTTTATTGCTAAAAATTCTTTGTAAAGCTTTACGGTGAGAGAGCTTATTTCTCTAACCCCAGATTCTTTAGTATCGGGAACATGCTTTTGAGCGTGTTTTAAATTAAAAAATATTCGCACTTTTGCACAGAAAATTCCTAATGGACAATCGAAGATATATGGGTGTTAACTTTTCATTGTCATTGGGTCCTTGTTTAAAAAAAATGCGTCCTATCAAAATCATTGGACTTAGTGGGTAACTAAAATTATCAAGAGTTACTAAATATAATTAATCAACGCTTTTCTGCCGCATTGAAAGTAAAAATTGAATGTTAAAAAACAGCAAAATTACGTACCTTTAATGTCAGACTGTCGCACTTTGAAAAAATCACAAAATTCAACATAAAACCATGTAACTTCTTCGCAAAAATTCACAAAAATACACGTTAATTAATGTTTTTATTTGAAACAATTTGCCTGTAAAGTTCCCGAGTTAAATTATATTTAATGTCTGCTTATCACTTTTGATATGGTATGAATTTTGTGTATTGGATAAAATTAACTGCGATAATTTGAATTTTGAATGAAATAACGTCTGTCACTTCGCTCGTGACAGCGTGAAAAGGCGGGAATAACTTTACTGTGACAATAATAGAATATTTTGCAGAATTTAGCAATGCTCACGGTATGGAACGAACACAGTATAAACCGGTTAGCTGACGTCTTTGAAAACACGTTCAATTAAAAAAATAAATTATCGGTATATTTAAAAAACGTATTCAAATGCATACATAGAGTGCGTTCGAATGTTTGACTCATCCAGGCCAAAGAAACATACTTTTCAAAACGTTTTTATTTTATTAATGATATTGATTTCATTTTTTGCACAATTGTATTTATTTATTTATTTTTACATAAACGGCATAAATTGCCTTTATCATATATTGAACATAAATATGAAAAAAAAACATATATAAATACATAAGTTCTTCTTCTTATGGTTCCCCTCCCCGATGGAGGTTGGAAATCATCATTGCGATTCTTACTTTATTGGCAGCTGCCCTGAACAAGGACTGAGTGCTGCAATGGAACCAGTCGCGCAAGTTCTTAAGCCAAGAGATGCGCCTTCTACCTGCACTGCGTCTTCCTTCAATCCTTCCCTGTAGAATGACTCGTAAAATTTTATATTTTTCGCCTCTCATCACATGCCCAAAGTACTCAAGTTTTCTTTTCCTTATGGTCTTCAGTACCTCTTTATCTTTTTCCATCCGTCGGATAAATACATAACAAAAAATATAAAATTGCAAAACTATAAGAATAGTAACAAGTAGGTAAATACACGTAAGCAACCAAAAATATTAACGAAATAAATACATAAATATGAAAAAACAAAAAAAGGAAAAACATTATTAAATATAAAGAAAAATTTAAGAATAATATTGCGAGAGACAAAAAGAAATCAGACTCATTTTATAACTATCAAGTCCAGAACCAAATATATCAGCCTTGTCCTTATACCGATTACCATATCTATGGAGCCTAGGGATAGGCGAGTGCATGTGAAAGTTGGTCCTAGAACTTGCAGAACAAAAAGGAGATCTGTGGCGGGCATGTCGACCAGGTACACGGAAACACACCAACTCCAGCACAGGACTGTCAATTAATGAACTGATCACTTTATAAAGTAATATTAGGTCAGTTAGGATTCTTCTATCAGAAAGTCTTAGAAGATTTGCCGAAGACAACAATTGATTATAATTAAATAAAGCAGCTGGAAAATGACGTTTGAAATTAATATATTTTGGAAATTTCTTCTGGACGCGCTCGAGTGAATCAGAATATACACGATAATGGGGCGACCAGACTGGAGAAATATATTCTAAACGACTTCTAACCAGGGAGCACTAAAGTGACTTAATTGGAGTGACACTATTAAATTGGTTAGTACCCACAAATAATTCAGTGATTGTACCCCATAATGTTGAGACTGTATCGAAATTTTTTTTTTTCAATTCTGTATACAGAATTATAATTCTTTCAACAAGAATTTACATTTATCTTCGCCTTCTTGCGGACGCGCAAACAGAAAATATTTTTTATCCGCTCGGACACAGAACGAAATACCTACATAACAAATAACACGCTCAAGTTTTGTTTAACACCTTTGTATCTGAAAACGAGTCACACAGAAATAAATCAGATTTTTTTTTTTTACCTAATATCCCGTAGCACTAAACTTCCTTATTGACAGTTGTCCCAAATTGACAAATTAATAAGTGTAATGTAATGTAGCACTTCAAATATAAAATATATATTAAAATAATTTGTTAATTAACAGTGCTAATTAAATTGAAGTATGAGAAAATAGACATAATTTTATCTTTTATTTGAAACACTAAGTTTGTGTTAACATATTACAACAGAGATGAAGAACATTTAAGAGAAGGTAATATTGAAGTCCAGGCATCTACAGGGCTTATGACCTGTCAATGGCTGGTATAAGTGGCCACTTTACACACTGTGTAACATTCACCATTCTGCCATATTTGAACATCTATATTACTTCAATTCTTTCATCTGTTGATATTTGTGAAGTTAAAGAGCTGAAACCTTTATTTATGCGGGTGAGATTCATCTAATTGAATTATTTCACCTACATACTAGGCAACGCCTAAAATTTTTATTTTTTCAATTTCTATACTCTCTTATCTTAAATGTTTAAATTATTAATCTTAAATGTTCTTCATCTCTGTTGTAATATGTTAATATAAACAGCTCCCCAGGGAGTTGAATCCAGTCCTTGTCTACAAAAATTTGGACAAACTCAAAATATTGTTGACTAAGTTTGTGGTTATTTTTTATAATAAAATAAATAAAAAAACTTGGTTTTTTTTTTTTTTTTTTTAATACCGACCGGTTTCAAAGCAAACAAGCTTCTTCGCCGAGGTTTACGTAACTATAGTCCTGAAAATATATCTTGATTAAAATGTCAGCTGCCAAACTAATGTCACTGACCATGTACGGATCAAATCAATTTTTATTTATTAAATTATTAAATATTGATTATTTGGATAATAATATTTTTTTTCTTGTTACAAAACGCTTTTTTAATTTAACTTTAATCGAATCATAGGTTGAGAAACAATGAAGTACTGTTCATCGATCAGCACAGAACCAACTGTGGCCTCAATTCTCAAATGACCCGTCTTTGTCGAATTGTTAACTGGTTTAAGTTTACAGCGATTTAAACGAGCACTAAATAAAAAGTCCAGTAGCTCAATCACAAATAACTGTCGACGTGCTAATAAGCGACGTGCTAACAATTTCGCACTATGGTTGTTTAGCGTATTCGCGATCACAATGGAACGCCTAATCTTAACGTGAACGTGAACACCTAATATTATGTATAAAATTTTTACGTTTCGCGACGTACAATCCTGCTGTGCAATCATATATCACATCACAAATATAATAAAACACTGCAAACTACAATTATTTGCCGATGATACATTAATCTATATAGCGGGAGAAAATTATACAGAGACTTTACAAAAATTAAACGAGGACTTAAACAGAATATCTGAGTGGCTCAAAATTAATAAACTTCAGCTTAATGTTGGAAAAACAAAATGCATGGAGTTAGGAAGGAAAAAGCCAAACCCAAGGATGAATGTACTTATTGATAATGAAACCATAGAAAAGGTTAATGAAATGAAATATTTGGGGATAATACTTGATTCAAAATTGACATTAAATGCAAATTTTGAACACGTTAATAAAAAAATATCAAAAAAAATATTTTTCCTTAGGATTGAGAAATAAATTAAATAAAGATACTGCAGAACTAATTTACAAAACAATCATTCTTCCACATATAGATTACTGCTCAACAATATTATTTTTAGCAAACGAAGGAAATTTAAATAAACTTGAAATTTTACAAAATAAAGCGATGAGAATAGTTCTTAAGAAAAATAAATAAAGCAATGTAAAAAAAATGAGAGATGAACTAAAATGGTTATCTGTAAGAAGGAGACTTAAATTTAATATGTTGATATTTATACATAAATTTTTTCACGATAAATTACCAAAATATTTTAAGGATAAAGTTGTCTTAAACAAAAATTGTCATGAATATGCTACTAGACAAAAGGATAAAATAAGACTACCATTATTGAAAAGAGCTGAGTCGCAAAATTGTTTGATATACATCCCTTATACAAGGGTTTAAAAATGTATGATGAGATGCCTGAATGTATGAAGAATGAAAAGTGTCTGAAAGAATTTAAAAATAAATGTATAAGTTACTGTAAGGAAATGTAAATATATATAGATGATGTAAATGTACATAATAGTTTATATTAGTTTTAATATAAGCTAACTTAAGAAATAAATTAAAAAAAATATATACATATATTTTAATTTCACTAGTGTAAATATGGAAAATATTCCAAAACTGCTATTTGTATTAATTTATTCATTATTTATCATGCTATTTATTGTTTTTAGCCGGCGGTTGGCAATCCAAATGTCAAGAAAAGCAGTCGCCAAAGAAATGGTAATTTAATTTTCACTTTTTTGTATCAGATACTCATTATTTTGCTAATGCAATTTATCGTATTATTTTTCAAAGTAAACGGCGATTTTTCGCCAGTGAACTGTATTTATTTACGAGGAAAACAAAAAACAACCGACATGAGCGTTGACTTAGAGATTACACACGCGTTGACTTATGACTGCGATAACTTAAGCATGTTAATTATAATAATTAATAATTATACATTTTACCTTCCAATTTTTACAAACAATATGGCACATTTTAACCCTCTTGCAAGTATGTTAAGACTCTATAACAAAATAGAAAAAAAAGTCAACATTGACATTTATCATGATCAAGCAAATGATTATAAAAAAAATATTACTATGTGTCTTAAATCAAATGCCTAATCCTTATTTTTGTGTACGTAAATTAGTTTTAGTCTATTTTATTACATCTTGTATGTTTTTATTTTCTCTTTTCTTATCTTAAAAAAAAAATTCGTTTCGTATGTTTCACTCAATTTTATTTCTTTAACTCAATCTATATTCTCATCTTTCACTAAACTTAATCTTTATTATTACTTAAATTGATTTTACACACTCATATTATATAATTTATGAAAGATGGTGAAGTTCTATAGTTGAGAATATATATAAAGAACGTTAGTAATGCTTACTTTAAAAATGTATATATTTTATGTATTCTTGTTGAACTTCCAAATAATTAAAAAAAAATATATATATTGTTTATTGTGATCGCTCAAATGCTTAGCATGTTTTTAAGCACGTCCATAGTTATTTGTGATTGAGCTACTGATTTAGTCTTGATGTCCCTTATGTTTGTCAATGCTTCTTTTCCTTTTTAAAAATGTTTTTAACCTTTTTTTATTGTAACATTAAAACCCTGTAAATTGTATAAATGAACAATGTCCGTTAAAAAATAAATAAATAAAATGGGAAATAATTCATTAGTTACGTAAACCTTGACGAAGAAGCTTGTTTGCTTTGAAACCGGCCGGAAGAAAAAAAAAGTGGTTAAAAAAAATTGGTTTAATTTATTTTATTTAGATGTAATTTTGTTTACATGTAAAATTTTTTTTCTTTCTTCATTCCCTTTCCGCACATAATGGTACATAGGGCACTTGTACACCAATCGCAGCGTAACTTGATAATTTTTGAAGATGAAGGAAAGAGGATCTTACACATCAGCGCCAGTCCAGGGACTATGAAAGATTTTGGTGTAAAAACACCTTTTAAATAAATATTTGATGTCTACCATGTCAGGAATCGAACCCATAATATAATATATAATAAAATAAATAATAAAATAAAATAGACGTACCTGTAAAAAATATAATGGACTCAGTATTGATGTAGAGATTTTTAACTGCACGTTGCATTTGTACAGAAAATTTCTTCATGGGGTCGATTATTTGGGATAGTTGCTGAATGTGCATCTTGAGTGGTTTGTGCTATGTATATGTGCCGCATGTAATGTATATGTTTGATATGTGCGTTCATGTGTGTGTGTGGATGGCTCGGAGTGTATATTCGGTATTTATATTTATTACCTCCATGGAAAACGCAAATGTCAACAATTATTCTTTTCTCACTTCAAATTCTTATTTATTTATTTTTGTCATATTTAATGTTTATATCTTTTGCATAATTTATGAAAACTTAATTGGTCTTTTTATGTTAAAAAAATGTTGTTTTCAATACTTATTATGTATGACTGTATGTTTTCTGAATAAAATAAAATAAAATAAATAAAAAGTAGCAAATAGATTTTTTTTAAATAACATAAATCGAAAGTAATGTCCCAGAACTTTATGTAATAAAAATATGATATTATTACTATTAATTAAATTCTGGGTGAGACATCGTAATCAGTTTTGAACATATTATTCTATAGTTCTATGACGTGTGGCAGTTTCCAAATATCGTTGTTTTTGTTTTTTTCCTTGTACCAATACCCATCCTAAACAATATGTTTACAATTTTACGCTTCAAATTCTTCGAAACTATAATTAGTCGTCATTGCCGAAAAACGACAGACGTGCGAAAAATGCGGCATTGGCTTACTTTTAAATTTGATAATATTTTTTTATTTATTAAATGCTGTACATTACTATAACTCAATCACAAATAACTATCGACGTGCTTAAAAACATGCTTAGCATTTGAGCGATCCACAATGAACAATAATGAACATCCAACAATGTTTGAGTATGTCCAAATGCTTGCAGACTGGCTGGATTTCCTCCCTAGGGAGTTGTTCATATTTAAATTTATTTCAACAGAGAGGGAAAAAAATTTTGAGAAGGGAATATGGAAGTCTAGGCATTTACAGAGCTTATGACCTGACATTGGCTGGTTTAAGTGGCCACTTTACACACTGTGTAACATTCACCAACCCATGTTTGAACATCAACATATAACAGGTCATAAGCCCTGTAAATGCCTAGACTTCAATATTCCCTTCTCAAAAATGTTTTCCCTCTCTGTTGAAATAAATTTAAAAATAAACAACTCCCTAGGGAGGAAATCCAGCAAGTCTGCAAGTATTTGGACATACTCAAACATTTTTGAATTAATTACCTGGTAAAAGAAGAAGTATAAAAATTGAAAAATTGTTTTCAGGCGTTGCCTAGTAGGTGATTTGATTCAGCCGGACGAATATCACCTGCATGATAAAGATTCAGCTCCCTAGAGTTCCAATCCAGTCCTTTTCTACAAAAATTTGGACAAACTCAAAATGTTGTTTATAAATTCACCTGGTTCATGAAGAAGTATAGAAATAAATAAAAAAAACATTTACAGGCGTTGCCTAGTATGTAGGCGAAATAATTCAATTACACGAATCTCACCCGCATAAATAAAGGTTTCAGCTCTTTAACTTCACAAACATCAATCTGTTGATGTTTGTGAAGTTAAAGAGCTGTGAAAGAATTGAAGTAATATTAATATTATAATTGTAATACTCGTATTGTAATAAAAAAGTAAAAGCACTTTAAAAAATTAATGTGTTTTTTATTGTTTTGTTTTATTTTGTACGCTTAAATAATGAGATTTATACCTTTAATGTAGATTTCACTAAAAGCTGAACCTCAAACGGTCATTCATTGGTGCTTTGACCCTTTGTTTATAAAGTGTTAAATAAATAAATAAACACCTATTCTCCTCCACGAATGCGAATCGTGGCACCTCACTCGTGTCCGAAACCGGTCATTTTTTTTTCCTTTATAAAATCAGTGTTGAGAAGAGGTGTCTCAGAAGAATCTCGGGTGTGCGGTGGTTTGACCTTGTGAGGAATGAAGTAATAAGAAAACGGACGCAGCAAACTCCGGTGACAACTGTCGTCAAGCGGAGGCGATACGATTGGCTTGGCCACATACTGCGGATGCCTCCTGAGAGCCTTTAAAGGCTGTAGGCTGGTAAAACGAACGCAAAATGAGTGTATACTTGTAATGGAGTATTAAATAGACTTCATGAACTCGGCAATAGTTATTCCCCCGTATCTGATATATTTAGTGTAGGGTATTGTTCCTATAGAACAAACCTTTTGAACTTTTTCAAAGATGGTGAATGGTAATTATATTTATTTATTCATGCATTTCATAATATATATATACAGTTTTTTGTTCACTTTGCCTAGCTGTGTGAAACAGTACTTTTGATTTTTTTGTTGTTTTACTGTAGAATGTTTTATTATTTAAACTTTCTACTGAATGTGCTGTATAATTTATAGGATATTTTTTTAAATATAAATCTTGTATAATTTTTGGTTTGATTTTTTTTTATTTTTATAAATCTTGTTTTTAAAATTCATGTTTTTGAAAAGAAAAAAAAGATATTAAGCCAAATATGTTAATATTATAAATCAACAATATTTTGAGTTTGTCAAAATTTTTGTAGAAAAGGACTGGATTCAACTCCCTGGGGTGCTGTTTATATTAACATATTACAACAGAGATGAAGAACATTTAAGAGAAAAACATTTGGACAGAATGACATTGAAGAACATTTAAGAACCCGCATAAATAAAGGTTTCAGCTCTTTAACTTCACAAACATCAACAGATGAAATAATTGAAGGAATATAGATGTTTAAATATAGGCTGAATGGTGAATGTTACACAGTGTGTAAAGTGGCCACTTAAACCAGCCATTGACCGGTCATAAGCCCTGTAGATGCCTAGACTTCTATATTACCTTCTCTTAAATGTTCTTCATCTCTGTTGTAATATGTTTATATTATAAATGTTTTTAAAAGGAAGATTAGCCGTTTATGTTAATAAAATATATAAAATAAATAAAATAAATAAAATAAATAAAATAAATAAAATAAATAAAATAAATAAAATAAGTAAAATAAGTAAAATAAATAAAATAAATAAAATAAATAAAATAAATAAAATAAATAAAATAAATAAAATAAATAAAATAAATAAAATAAATAAAATAAATAAAATAAATAAAATAAATAAAATAAATAAAATAAATAAAATAAATAAAATAAATAAAATAAATAAAATAAATAAAATAAATAAAATAAATAAAATAAATAAAATAAATAAAATAAATAAAATAAATAAAATAAATAAAATAAATAAAAATAAATCAAATAAATAAAATAAATCAAATAAATAAAATAAATAAAATAAATAAAATAAATAAAATAAATAAAATAAATAAAATAAATAAAATAAATAAAATAAATAAAATAAATAAAATAAATAAAATAAATAAAATAAATAAAATAAATAAATTAAATAAAATAAATAAAATAAATAAATAAAATCGTTAATAAATCATTTTCGGGAAGGGCCGGTATGAAGGTCATTAAAACGAAAATAAGATGTAGTTTTAAATTAAATATTACAACTAGAATTATCTTCTTTAAAAAAAAAAAAGAATACAATTCTTTAAGAAAAGGTTTTAACTAAAGTATTTCAATTTTTTTTCTTTTAAGTATTACCAAAGGCATAATTTTAAGTATAAATAAAGGAAAATGTCACAAAAATGTTTGTGATTAAAATTTTTTTATTTCTTTCCAAAATTAAAAATTTAAATTTGTCTTCAACCACTTTCATATTCAATATATTATCTTTAAATTATTGCACAAAAATTATGTTCAATACTTAATCTTTATTGAAATGCCAGATACCCAAGTTTAGTCTAAATTTGAAATGGCGTAATCTGCCGGTCTAAAAGTAATTATATTTTAGTTACATAAAACTTTAAGCATATTTTTGAACAGAAACAACTTTAAAAATTATTGCTTTTATTTGATTCATGTTTTTTTATTTTTATTATTGCGCGATTTAAAAAAAAACATTCGTTTTAAAATGGCAAAATCGTATGATTTCCTAATTTTTCGTTCGTTTTACCAGACTACAGCCTTAACCACGCTTGCCTACTTTACAAGGCATCAGGTTCTCGACGTCCTGGACGTCCATTGCTGACTGTTCGTCGGCAGTTCATGTCAGAACTTCGGGACGAGAACGTGACTTGGGAGGGTTCGAAGGAGTTGGCAGCTGATAGAGATGCATGGAGGCTCTTTGTGGATAGCATACGATTCAACTAGGTAGTGGACATGGAATGCGGTTGTTGCATTCCAGGGTGGTATTATGAATCTTCTCTACCCCCTAGAGAGTAATTAATTTGAGGATTTTTGTTTTTTGTTTTTTGAATGCGACGACATTTTGCTTCATATAATGGCCTGATGATTAAACGCCAAATGATGTATCAAACTGTTTTAAAAACGGAAAAAAACGAATACGGTTTGGTCAATTTAACTTAACACTATCCCGAAGTCGTGTAAACACGTGATTTCATAACCACGCGTTGTGTCCGGGTCCCGTGTTTAAAGTAGTTTACCAGCGGTCTAAAAAAGTGCATTTAACTGACATCAAGTGACTTTTATTAGTACTTTTTCGATGCTGGTAAACCACGTGAAAACACGGGACTGGGACACAACGCATAGTTATTATAATCACGTGTTTACACAGCTCCGTGATACAAAGCACAATAAAAGGAGTGAGACTGTAGGTACATGCGCGAACATAGCAATGTGGCTCTCCATAAAGACCAATGTTGGCAAAACCATCACACAAAAATGATTTATTAAATTGTTTAAAATAAAATACGAGAAGTTTCAATTGATTTAACCCAGTATTTTCATAATTATGACACTTTTAAGAAACCCTTCACGAAGCATGAAATTTCACAAAAATAGGCCGGGCACAGGGTAAATTCTATGTGTATTTGGCCGATACTTAAATGTTTTGGGTAATGCTGAAGGTCGCAATAATGTTCAAAATGAAAATCATCATGTTTGATTTCACGTGTCCATATTTCTTTGAAGTTTAATTATCAGTATACCAGATGTTAAGAAAAGTGTAAACGCATGCAAAAAATAAAAAACCCCAAATGAATCACTCTCTAGGGGATAGAGAAGGTTTAGAATACCACCACAGAAGCTCTTTGCAACGAACTTTAACTAAAGACCTGCACATGCACGCTTACAAGATTCAATTAACACAACATCTAATTAATTCAATTCAATTCATTCAATTAATTTAATAAAAAATAACATATACATTACAAATATACATTCAATACAAACATATTATAAAAAAAGACACGAAAGAGACTCGTGTCAAAGTAATAGGAGAATCCTGCTCCAGAAAACCCCTTCGGGTACATGGAACAGATCAACATCTAGAGCGATGTTGTTCAGCATAGCTGTAGCCCTTCTAATTGCAGGGTGCTCCTGTATATCGGAACATGAAACAATCTATGATGACGCTGTCTTAGGTAATTATCAGCAACATACCAATGCTCATCATAATCTCAGGATTATCGACCGAACCGCGCGACAATCGATAAAAATGTGTAGTCAATTACACATTCCTTCTAGTCTCTAAACTGTTGAAGCCAAGCATACCCTGGAGAAACTCAGTCGGGTAGAGCCGAGGATAATACCCGCACTCTCTCATGTAGAGATATTTCAGAAACTTCTTTTGGATTTTCTCTATCATAAGAGAGTACTTCAGTTCATGTGGCCCCCAAATCATCGAGCCACTCTCGAGTCTACTTCGCACCCAGGAGTTGTAAAGAGTTCTCAGTACGCGGGTATTTTCAAAAACCCTGGCAGTACGTAGAACGAATCCTAACGTCTTCAATGCCTCTATGTGTTCATAAAATGTCAGGGTGCTCACAAATCTAACGCCTAGATCCTTAACATTTGATGCTAATAGGTACAGTTAGATTAAATTTTGGTTGGGCATAAAATCAGTCCGACGTAGTTGTTATTTTAGCACAGTATCGAGGACAAGTTTGCAAGAGAGTGACAGAAAAACCATGTTCAAATACTTATTCATTAAAATTGTTTGGTTCCGCATAACCTCTTAAAAGAGTTTTTTTACTACCGGTTTTTACTCTGTGTGTTCTTTTCCATACAAATAAAAGTGCCTATCTATTTCAGATACATAAAAAAGTACTCTCGGGTAAGTACTGACTGGATTTCATTTCTCTTTATATCGGCAATACTGTTATTCACGCATCATTTGTTCTAAAAAGTTGCTGTCAGAAAATAGAACATATATATTTAATTTTGAAATGTGTATTCAAGTGGGTTGTGTTTTTGTCGTAAAAAGTGTTGTTGCAGCAAACAAAAACAACAGGTTATTTTGTTTATATTTATTACGTATATAGAGTCAAGGATTTATAAAAGTTGACCCGAAATGAATTAAGTTTCACTTTTAGCATTTTTTGAACATTTTCATCTTTTGGCGGCGAAATCGAGAAGAGAAAAACAGTAAGGTCGTAGCCATTAACTATTGCACAATTATAACTACAATAATCAGAAACTTTTTGAAATTAATATTTGCCTCATAGAATTAAGAATAGTCCAGAAACCGCATACGCGCATCAAACAGAAGGCGACTGAACTACTCTTAAAGGAGTAGTTTTACGTTTTGACCAATTAGTTTCTTTGTAGACGTCGCTCAGTACTCAACTTCCGATTTGAATTCAACTATGCCGTGTTGTGTCGTTTTAAAGTGCAGAAATACGGCTGGGATCTTAAAGAAACAGGATGTGATCACTTTTCATGTGTAAGTAGCAAATGCATTACATAAAAAATAATTATTTTTCCATCTGTCAGATTGTCAAAGAAAACAAAATTAGACATTTTGTTAGTGTTGCCAGGGTGTTCAAAATTTTTACGCTACTTTGCTCATGTAATGAGAGATCTAATGGAAATTGGAGCTCTCAGATTAAACAACGCCATGGAGGATATTTGACTGACATTATCTTTAAAACATCAAATATAATTTACCATGACATAAAAATATCCGTTTTATGTAATTTTTTATTTTTTTAGTTCAAAGTTCATTAATCAAATAACTCTTATTAAATGACCCTTTACTTACCTACTCTGCTGTGTCAATCAAAATGTTTCCGCGTGTACAATAAAATTTTAAAGAAATTAACAAATGCCTTTTTAAATAATAAATATCTTACTTTTGTGTCATGATTATATTTTTCGCGATCTGGCAACATTACGTGGCGACTTTACGCATGCAGGCGGCGAAAGTAAGGGGATTTTTGGACACAGTCCGATGTATTCAATTATGATCCTACGCTCCTTCTGGACTGTTCTCAATTCTATGATTTGCCCGTACATTGCATCGATATCATATTATGTAGAATTTAAAAAATCCAGAAACCGCGTGCGCGTATCATACTGACGCCGACTAAACTACTCATGAATGACTAGTTTTGGCCATTAGTTACTTTTTAGACGTTGCTTAGGATGCAATCGCCAATTTAAATTCAATTATGCCGTGTTTTGTCGTTTTTAAGTGTCAAAATACTGCTGGGATAAATGGGAAAAGGGTGGGATCACATTGCACGTGTAAGTAGCGAATTCACAAATAATATTATTTAAGAATTCGATTATTTCACTATCCGTCAGATTGCGAAATAAAAAGATGGACATTTTCTTACAATTCTCAGGGTAGTAGATTTTTTTACCCGGCTTTCTTTTAATAAGCGGAATTGATTTACTTAATTATTATTTAATGTTTTTTTAAAGTTTTATTAATGAAAGTACCGGTTTTTTTATGTCCAGTCAGTAAAATATTTTTTGGTGGTTTATTTTTTTAAATTAAGAAATATAAAATATTTCAATTTTGATAACCATTTTCAACGAGTTGTAAATAACTCACTATTAGAAAATGGAATCAAGTTGGGGTAGAGCGGGGTTCGAACTTCGGACCGCTGATCCGTGAGTCCGCAACACTAGCTACGGGACCACAGCCCATAATATAACAAAAAATAATGTAACATAACCCAAAATTATCTTATATTTGTGTATATTGATCGCGGTCTGGCAACATTGCGGGGCCGCTTCACGCATGCGCGCTGGTGGGATGTCGGGTAGATGGGGGACTTTTGGACACAGTACGAAGTACGACGCATACAATCTTCTACGCGTCTTCTGGTATATAATAATTTATGTTCCATCACAGTCACTTTTCAGAACATAATTTCGAACTATCGTTCTATGAAGCATCATCTCTTTAATTATACCTTAGTGAGACTTTCATATTGTTTTTATCAATTCATTTTTATCAGCCGCATCTAAATCCAGTCCTTAACACCTCTCTTGACAAAATCGTGGCGGCCTCCGTGGTGTAGTGGTCAACACGCTTGACTCACATACGGAAGGTTCCGGGTTCGATTCCCAGTGAGAACACAAAAAATAAAATGTGATTTTTCTCAAGCCTGGGTGTTCTGTGATGTAATTCACCACTGTAATTGCGCTCAATGGGCCAAACCGTTTTCAACAGAGGTATTCTAAGATCGTAGTCTGAACATTTTTTTTCATGCCGAAAAAATTGTTCAGACGCGTTTAAAACGCTGTTTTTTTTAATTGTGCGGTTTAAAACAATAGAATAAATATATGCGTTAAATAAAATTAATACTTTTCAAAGATATTTCTGTTAAAAAAATATACTCAAAAGTCTTAGAGCCAGGTTGTGGTCCCGTGGTAGTATTGTGGACTCATGAACCAAAGGTCCCAGGTTCAAATCCCACTCGACCACAAATCGATTTCCATTTTTCCAGCACACGTTATTTACGACTTTTAGGAAATGGTCTGAAAATTGAAATATTTTTAAGTAGGTATTTATCTTATTTTTTTTTTTAATAAAAGAAGTTCAGTGTTTTTTTCATATTTTTATTTGTTAATAGACTATTGAACTAAGCGTCAATTAAAAAAAAAAACTACATTTCGTATTATCAGCGCTATAAATTTGAAAATTTTTGTATTTCTGAAATTACTCCGCATGTGACGTCAAACATCTCTTCCGCTTATTCTCTGTCAGTTCTGCCGATTGGTCCGTTTACGATAAGTAAACCGGATTTTTTTCGCAGCTCTCTTACCATTGGTTGATTCATATTAACCAGTGACATCGTTCAAAGTAGTTTGTTTTTATTAGAATATTTTTAATTATTTTTTCGTACATTTTGAAGAAACTTCGCCGAACAATTTAATGCTCTAATTTTTACCGCGCGCAAAAAAAACATTTTTCGTATCCGTACGCAACTCCTGATTTGAATTCAACTTTGCCGTGTTGTGTCCTTTTAAAGTGTAAAAATACTACTAGGACCTTAAAGGAACAGGATGCAATCACATTTCATGTGTAATTAGCAAATGAATGTGTATGTAGCAAATGCATTACTTAAAAATTGAATTATTTTCCATCTGTCAGATTGTCGATGAAACAAAATAAAAATTTCGTTAGTGTTGCCAGGGTAGTATTTTTTTTACCCTACTTTGCTCATTTACTGAGATAATTAATGATAATTGGATATCGGATTAAACAACTCTATTATGGACATTTGACCGACATTATCTTTAAAACATCAAATATTATTTAACATGATATAAAAATATCCGTTTTATGTGAAATAAAATTTGTTTTATATTTTATGTTTAAAGTTCATTAATTCAATTGAGTAATAAGAGTTTATTAAATGACCCTTTACTTATCTACTCTGTTGTGTCAATCAATATTTCCGCGTGCACAATAAAATTTTAGAGAAATTAACAGATTGCTTTTTTTTACCATACATTTGTGTTATAATCATATTTTTCCCATCATGCAACATTACGCGGTGACATCACGAATGCGCGCGGCGAAAGGGGGGGCACAGCGGGAGAATTATTGGAGACAGTCCAATATATTCAAATATGATTCTACGCTCCTTCTGGACTATTCTTAATTCTATGATTCAAAAATAAATATTATTTTTTGTAAACGTCAAGCTACGCCTAGCGGCACAATTGCGAAGCTCTTCCTACGAAGTAACTATAGTCCTTAAAATGCAACATGATTGGAATGACAGTTGTCAGAAAAAGTGACGACATAATTTTGTAGTAACGTCAAAGGAGTTATTTATATTGACACACTAAAGATCATTTGTATCTGGCGTGTTAATTAATTTTTTTAATACAATGCTTGAAACATAAATCAACATTAATTTATAAAATCAGCTCTAAAACTAAAATAAACCTAATTATGAACGACGTTCTTACAAGGTTGCATCATTTTGCAAAAACGTTAGAGATGGGACAAATTGGTCAGTATAAATTGATCGAATAAAAAAATTATTAATTTGATGTTGTTCATGAAAAAAATATAAATGTCTTATTTTTTAGTGAATAATGAGGAAGTTCAGTGGTTTTTTTCAAATGTTTTATTCGTTAATAGACTGTTAAACTAAGTCAAAAATTTTTTTTTTTAATTTTTACATACCGTATTATCGGCGCTACGATTTTTTAAAGTTTTGTATTTCTGAAATAACTCCGCGTGTGACGTCAGAGGTTCATTTCCGCTTATTCCCATTCAGTTCTTCCTATTGGTCCAGAAGCGACAAGCAGACCGGAAATCTTCCATAGCTCTCAGATCATAGGTTGATTCACATGAACCAGTGACGTCATTTAAAGTAGTGCGTTTTTTTCAAAATATTTTTTATTATTTTTTCTGTACATTTTCAAGAAACTTTGCCGTACAATTTAATGCTCTAATTTTTACCCCGCGTAAGAAAACATTTTTTGTATCCAATTTCCCGTAGGGCTGAAGTTCCTCATTGTGTTTAACACACTATAATATGCTTGTTTTTGTGTTTTTATATCAATTTTCGGAAGTTTCATGATTGCATGAAAAAACTGATAAAATCGATTTGATCAGTGATCAGTAAATTCCCATCACTAATGACATTAGTTTGACCGCTTTCATTCTAATCAAGCTATATTTTAAGACTACAATAACATTGATGCGCTGATAGGAATACCCTTTTGAATTATAATAAACGTGAGATTGAGTGAAGTTAGTGAGATAAATCTTCTTTCCTCCTTAATGTACCAAATTTGCCGAAATCAAATGGAAATATATTTTTTAAAGGTTGAGTATAGATTGGACTCAGTGAGCAAAATATCCGTTAAGGGTAATATTGGACGGTTTCGCGGTACATGTATGTGTATCGTCTTAAAAAATATCTCAATTTAAATTTGTTACAACAAAGAAGAAAAAAAAATTTGAGTAGGGAATATGGTAGTCTAGGCATTTACAGGGCTTCTGAGCTGTCATTGGCTGGTTCAAGTTGCCACTTTACACACTGTGTAACATTCACCATTCTGCCTATGTTTAAACATCCACATTTACTCAACTCTTCCATCTGTTGACTTTTGTGAAGTAAAAGAGCTAAAACCTTTATCAAAGTAGTAAAGCAGCCACTTAAACCAGCCAATGACAGGCCATAAGCCCTGTAAATGCTTCGACTCCCATATTTCCAACTCAAAAATGTTTTCCTTCTCTGTTGCAACAAATTTAAATATGAACAACTCTCTAGGGTGAAAATCCAGCCAGTCTGCAAGCATTTGGGCATACTCAAAACATTATTGAATTAACTACCTGGTAAAAGAAGATGTATGAAAATTGTTTTCAGGCGTTGCCTAGTAGGTGAATTGGTTCAGCTGGATGAATCTCACCCGCATGATAAAGGTTTCAGCTCTTTTACTTCACTAAAGTCAACAGATGGAAGAGTTTACGAAATGTGGATGTTCAAACATAGGCAGAATGGTAAATGTTACACAGTGTGTAAAGTGGCTACTTAAACTTGCCAATGACAGGTCATAAGCCCTGTAAATGCCTAGGCTCCCATATTCCCTTCTCAAAAATGTATTTCCACTCTGTTGCAACAAATTTAAATATGAACAATTCCCTAGGGAGAAAATCCAGCCAGTCTACAAGCATTTGGACATACTCAAAACATTGTTTAAAAATGTCCACAGGGTGTATTGTGTAACTAAATTAAAAAGCCAATTTTCTTCCAAAGTCTTTATTCCTCTTTGATGGATCTCTCGGGAAGATCGCTCTCCCCCGGCGCCTCCCCGCGGGCCGAGTGCGCGTCCCGGGCCGCCTTCCTCAGGCCGGCCGCCATGTCGGCGCCCGTCTCCTTCACCATGGCGGCCAGGGGCCCGTCGGCCTGCAGCAGCACGTGCGGAGGGCCGTACTCCGCCACGGACCCGGCGTCCATGACCAGCACCCGGTGCGAGTCCATCACGGTGTTGAGGCGGTGCGCGATGGTGAGGACCGTGCACTCCCGGAACTGGCTGCGAATCGTGCTCTGGATGAGAGCGTCGGTCCTGCACGCAAACCAAATACAATGTTATCTATTTATGCTCACATATTACAACAGAGATGAAGAACATTCAAGAGAAGGTAGTATAGAAGTCTAGGCATCTACAGGGCTTATGACCTGTCCATGGCTGGTTTGAGTGGCCACTTTACACACTGTGTAACATTCACCATTCTGCCCATATTCGAACGTCTATATTCCTTTAATTCTTTGTATTACATCTTGTAAAGTAGGTAAGCATGGTTAAGGCTCTTAGGTGGCATACGCGATATATGTCGACTCCGGAGTTTGCTGCGTCTGTTCCCTCATGGAGTTAGAGATACGTTTAAAACTTTTATTTTATTGGTTGGTTGGAAGAAATTGCCATTTGGCAATAAGCCCGCCAATGTACAAATAACATTATGTACAAAAGTCAAACAAATAAATAACAAAATAAAAAATGGCAAATTAAAAACTGACTTCGTATTTTAAATATGCTTCTGTAATAAAAAGTAGCCACCTCTAAACGATTTAAAATTTAAAATATTAGATAACTTTACTATGTGACCACATAGTTTACCTTCAGTTTCAGTGCTGCAGAGCAGCGTTAATTTTATAATTTTTAAAAAATACATACAAGAATTTGTTACCCACTAAGTCTAAAGACTTTTCGGTGGGACACATTTTTTTTTGACAGGTTTATATTACATTTATTTTAATATATTTTTCAAATTTATTTATAAACAGACACTATAAAGTATCTAGAAGATATTTCTTCAGTTCTTCTTTTTTCATTTGAAGATCTTTCCTGTTAATGATGGTTCGTGGGAGATCATTGAACAATATTGGAACAACGCAATTTAATGTTCGCTCTCCGAAGTCATTTGTAATTCTGGGAACAAACAGGGAGCCCTTAGTTTTTAATCTAGTGTTGTGAGTGTGGAAAACTCTTTTTTTATATTCCGGATCAACAAAGTGATCTACAACCAATTTGTAGTCACAAAGTCGTTTTACCAGCAGGACATTACAGAATTAAAAATATACACCTTCGCCCATATGTTTCGCCTCATGGATTATGCTATCCGGTACAATCCCCCTCAACAGTCTCACCTGAATATCATAAATTTTACCCAGATGAGACTGGAAGGCGAGACCCCAGGCCCAGACACGCACTCCGTAAGATATAATAGATTCAATGAGCGAGGTATGTATGTATCTTAACGTTTTGAAAGGGAGTATGCTTTTGATTTCATAAATCACCTTAGGCCAGTACCTCAATCTGTCGCAGATTCCATCAATATGAACACCCCAGCTAAATTTAGAATCAATAATTAACCCTAAATATTTACGATTATTTACAACATCTATAATAGGACAAATCCAACTTATAGGGAATCACCCAATAAAGAAGGTATTTATAAATATTTTGTTGTTCTTGGGATGCGGTTACAAATGCTATCGCCATCGGTACATATCAAGACAATATAAAATCAATATTTATGTGCGGAATCTATATATTTGCATGAAAATTTCAAGATCTCCGTCCGTAACCTGTAATTTTAGTATTAACATGTTAAGAAAGAAACATTGTTTACAAATTCTATTTTTCTTACAGAAAGCTTAATTTTACTTTGTAGATAAAATTAAAGATAAACGTTCTTCCGATTGTAATACGGGCCCTGGTCTGATACCTGAAGCATAAGAGTAATCAACTAACCTTCCATGTAGCAAAAATGATCAAGACACGCTGAAATTGGAGCACTAATGCAGTTCCCTATGCACCACTAGGTGTGGATAGGAAAGTGGCAATGATAAATGTGATAATGTACTAACTGTGGATCCACATTGGCGGTGGCTTCGTCCAGTACAAGCAGACGGTTCCCGGTGAGGATAGCCCTCGCCAGGCACACGAGCTGGCGCTGCCCCCGACTGAAGTTGCTCCCCCCCTCCGCCACCCGGAACTCCAGGGAGGGGATGGACGCCTTCAGCTCTACCTGCAACCAGCGCACGAGGCACACTCATTACAGATCCACAACATTTGCTGTGTAATGCCTTAATATCTCGATTGTAATTTATTGCGACAGGGGAAAACGTTTTCGAGAAGGGAATTTATTTATTTGAATGTACAATTCAGCACTCCTGCCAATTACAATGTATATAAATCATATAATTAAATATGTATTTAAGAACCAAAATTTATTTAAAAGTAATTCAAATAAATCAAGTCAAAGAAGGAATCGTGTGTTAGAAATACCACATTGTAAAACAAGGCTAGCACAGAGACATGCATATTTTATAGGCCCAAAAAATTTTAATTCATTTTACTGATAATATTTCATTGATCCCAAACTTTTAAAATTTTTCTTCTTTTGAAAAACATGCACTACTGGATTCAAACTAAAGATTTATTATAGGAGCAAAAATTCATAAACATTTCTTGTATAGGACTACTTATCCTCTAAAAGATAAAAAATCTCCATCTTAGAACAGGCTGAGCCATGTTAAATGGAGACTATCCTAAACAGAGAACACTCCGTTTTCATTTTATATTCACTAGTTTTATATAGATTCCCTGTTATTAAATATGTATACTAATTTTACAACAGGCCAAGATTTTTATGTTTACTATTTTTACTGTTAATATGTATTTCATTGCTATGTAATTATCCTTCATTTTTTTAAATACTCTGTTTTACCTCTTATTGTAAAAAACAAATTTAAATCAAAAACAATTAAACATATTTTTTTTTTTATCTAATTGATACTTACAGCCTCTAGCGCCTTCCATAATGAAGTGTCGTCGTACTTCCCAAAGGGATCCAAGTTATACCGGAGCGAGGCGGAGAACAGAACTGGCTCTTGAGGAATTATGGATATCCTTGATCGAAGATCCTAAACAAAAGAACAATTTATTTAACAACCAGGAATTGGAATGAGAAATTGAGGGAATATGGATGTTCACGCATAGGCAGAATGGTGAATGTTACAGAGTGTGTCAGTGGCCACTCAAACCAGCCAGTGACCAATGCCTAGAATTCTATATTCCCCTCCCTAAAACATTCTTCATCTCTGTTGTAATATATTATTATAAATTCATAGTCAAAATAGCAACGTTTTTATGTGATATACTTTAGCAGAATACCAACACACATAAATATCTTCTTGTTCATCTTTTCTATAGATCTTGTGGATCTGTTTGTGCCCTGTTTCCTCTTGAGGCACTGGTTGCTAGCTATCGCGCCACCTCTTCGGGGGTCTGCCTGGAAGTCTTCTTACTTCAGGGTTCTCTTGAAGAGCGATACGTGGAAGTCTGTCCTTCGCCATTCTGTTCACATGTTCATTCCATTACCGCCTTCATTGTCTTCCCCCGTCTTACAATACCTTCCGTACAGCACGAATATCAATGTTTCTCATGCGGTTCGCAGTGTGTTTCCGGTTATGGATCCGAGAGTTCGCATCTGGGAACTTCTCAGCCGAGATTTTGTATTAGAAATGTCTGCCCTTGCCTCTATTCCGTAGGTGGCTATTGGTCTAACACATGTTTTGTATATTTTCATTTTACAGTGGCCTTACGCTATAACTAATTCTTTTTGTAAATTCATTTGTATCGTATGAGAGGAAACAAGAGCAAAATATGGTTTTGATTGCGTTAGAATAAGATGGAAACATGACGAACGAACGAATTTACGAAACAAAAGTGTGACAGAATAAGCCTGCTGTCTAGTCTCGTGTGTTTATTCCTCCACGCGGTATTGCTGCAGCCTCGTTAATTTGTTTCAATGATTACAATGGTTGGGCCATTTGCACAGAATGAACGATAACCGTACCCCAAAAAAGATTCTTTATACCACTCCGGAAGGCAGGCGAAACAGAGGCAGATCAAAATTAAGATGGCTGAATAATGTGGAAGGTGATAAAAGAGCAATTGACCTGATGAACTTGAGAAGAGCCGCAGGGTGCAGGGAGGAATGGAGACAGATTTTGGAGGAGGCCAGAGCCCACAATGGGCTGTAGCGCCATTAATGATGATGATGTTAATTTGTTTCAGAGTTTCATTGTACAAATTTACTACTGATATCGACTCCGAGATACTGGAATTACATCACTCGCTTTATGGTTTCACTATCACCAACTAGTTTACATCTCACCGGGTTTTTTGACATTGTGAGGCTTTTGGTTTTATCAGTGGATATTTCCGTGTTGTATGTTTGCGATGTGAAATGGAGCTTATGAATCATTTTTCGGAGATCATCCTCGGATTCTGCAACTATGACGGGGTCGTCAGCGTAACATTCAATGCTGATCTTTTTCTCACCCAGATTCGTGTTAACCACTTCTTCAAGTAATTTGACCATGAATGCTACAAATAGACAAGTCATGCATTCAAATCATTATAACATGATTTGAATGAATCACGACCGCAACCCGATTCACTGGACCACAACCCGATTCACTTCAAAACTTACTTGTTTAGAAAGGTCGCTAGTTTCCACATTATCGATGAGAATTCCTCCATCGATTCTGGCCAGCCTGAAGAGGGCCGCAATGAGAGAAGATTTTCCAGCACCGGTTCTGCCGACAATTCCAACCTAAAGATGTTTCGTGGAATTACACAAAATCATGAGTTGAGTTGCAAATGTAGTTTAAAATCATACTTCTGATGGTTTCAAAATAGTGTTTGGAAGCAAACATGGCAATATCCATCAGCCATTTTATTCGGCCAATGACAGGCTTGAGATTTAAATTTTCAAAATGGCTGTACCAAACAAATATTAAGAAAGTTTTTTGAATTCGTGTTTTTATTAAAGCTAATTTATTAGTATCTTAAAGTTTGAGTTCAGTGAAAATACCATTTCTAACATAAAGACTCTCTTTGGCATTAGTGTAGCAGTTTTTGTTATTTTTCTCAAAACCACCAAAACGGGAGTTTGCTATCTTTGCTTCCAATGCCCTCATGTGTGCATGGATGGCTCAGAGTGTGCATTCGGTATTTTTATTTGTTACCAATAATAACCTCCATGGAAAACGCAAATGTTTATTGTTGAATGGTTATCCTCTCACCTAAGTTTTTTATTTATTTATTTTTTGTCACATTTAATGTTTACATCTTTTATCTAATTGATGAAAACGTAATCGGTCTTTTTATGTTTGAAAATCTTTGTTGTTAATATTTATTATGTTTGACTGTATGTTTTCTAAATAAAATAAAATAAAATAAATAATGTATAATCTTCTGGTCTATCAGCTAGAATAAATTAATTGTAAAATCATAATCCGAGTTCAGCTGAGCAACCCCGGGTGAATATTGAACAGTAAGCAAATACACAGCAAAACTTATAGTCCAAAAGATCTTTTCGGTTACTGACCTTCCATCCTTTCTCTATTTTTATATTGAGGTCCTTCAGTATGGGCTCAGCATCTGGACTATACCTCATGTAGGTGTGTTTAAATTCTACAGCTCCTTCACTTGGCCAGCCATTAGGCGTAGGTCGGGCTGAAATAGACAAATCATGTTATAAATAAGTTGACCTAATGATGCACATAGACATGCCCAACTCGTTAATTAAGTCGTTCGTCGACCGCCAGCCAGACGTGACGTTTAGAATGTAAATCAAAATGCATGTTAGCGTGTTGATTCAATCTGCAGTGCCCTGTAAGGGCTTTAGTGATAACCCTTACTTGGTTTTGACTAAGTTTCCTTAGGATGACCAATTGCTTTTCGAAAGAGCATTATTTATTTATTTACGAACATTGTCCATTTATACAGTTCATAGGGATAAATATTATAATACAAGAACAATTAAAAAAGAAAAAAAGAAGCATTGACAAACATAAGGGACATCGAGACAAGATCTGAACTATTTTTTAGTGCTCATTTAAATCGTTGTAAACTAAACTAAAAAAGTCCAGATGATCTTGTCTCGAGTTAACAATACGACAAAGATGGGTCATTGGAGAATTAAAGCCATAGTTTGTTCTATGCTGATTGATGAACAGCACTTCATCGTTTCTCAACCTACGAGTCGGAATATGGAATTTTACCTGTCCCAGTAATGATGGCACATCGATTATACCATTTAGTAAGCCGAACATATATATATAGTCAATATTAGTTCTACGTTTTTGTAGACTAGAAATATTTAACATTGACTCTATATCAGTATATGAATAGTTACCTCTCTCTAGTACAAGCATCCACGCTACTTTTCGAAGCAAGCGATGTTGGACTGATTCAATGTGATTTATACGATTCACATAGAATAGATACCAGACCACGAAGGCATATTCTAGAAGAGGGCGAACAGTTGAGCAATAATGAGTTTTGATAGTGAGGACATTAGTGAAATCGGAGGATGCTCATGCTCTACTTCTGGGCCCACAATCTAAGTTCATTGCGAAGAGCACATTTGGGCAACCTACAGATCTCTGAGCCTATCGGTGCTTGTACTATCAATTTTAAAGTTTATATGTTGAACCAATACTGCAGTCATTGAATTTCCTCTTTTGATGGGTGAAATTCCTAGACCACGTGGTTCCCCATGTTCCTCTGTTGAAATATTATCAAGTTGGGATACAGACAGACATCTACTGAAGAAATATTCCACAAATCACAACTTATGACACCAAAGCAATTATACGCTAAAACAATACTCGCTTACAGATTCAAGAACTATTCTTACTCAAATGAAAAACATAACCCCAACAATACAACACATAAATAATACAATCACTAGATCCTCAACACAAAGACAACTTAAACAAATACAAACTAATACCGCTTTCGGACAAAGGGATTTATAGTATTATGCAATTAAAATCTATAACCTACTTCTAGTGTCTATCGAAACAATTAAAAACGAGAAAATGTTTGAAAAGGCTATACAAAAATGGATAGTGGAGCTTGGTAGAAGTAAAATGGACTGTCTCATTTGCATTGAATAAACTGCTCCACAAATGTATGGTTCACGTTATGTTTTTGTTATTTTATTGTATTTTTTATTATATGAATAGTATAGGTGTACATAAATTAAATATAAACTAAAATACGTAGTGTTTAAAACTTTCTGAACATTTTGTTAAGTATCTCTGTACATCAAATCTTCTTTGTTTATTCTCATATGTAAAAATATTTAAAAAAAAAAGTATATTGTTAACTGTCCTCAGCCCGTGTAACCCCAGTGATTTTATTGTTAATCTTTGTTTATAATGGAAAAAAAATGAATGAATAAATAAATATAACATTTACCTCCAGTATCCAACCTTTCTTCTTGCTCTATCTTATTGTACTGCAGAATCCTCTCCACGCTGGTCATCTGGGAGACAATCTCAGCCGACTGGCGCACCCCGAACTGGAGCATCCCACACAGAATGAGTGACTGTGAGATGGCCAGACCCACATTTCCAGAGAGAGATTTGTCTGTAAAACCATCGTAATATATGCACTGAAACGTATGAAATTTGTATTTGTGTGAACTAATTTTTTAATACAAGACTGTACAACCTAAGTGACAACTTCTACGATGATCCATTTACTTTAATTTTTTTGTAATTTTAAAACCTCTTTACCGAACCAGAATTGGAATAAAAAATTGTTAAAAGCCTCCAGACAAAATAGTATAGAATGTGTGAAAAATTCCAATCAACCTTCTAACAAAAAACAGTTGATTTTACATATTTTATATGTCTGCTTTTTTTCTTAGACACTTATAAATTGGAACAATAAATTACCTACTTAAAAACCTGATTTTATAAATAATAATAATCGTGGTTTATTAACAAAAAGTTACTTAAGTAATAGATTTCTCTGGATCATGTCTAGTCTGCCTAACTAGATACAACCTGTTTTAAGGCAGACATTTTTATGCAAAAATAAACAATAACATGACTATCTATTAGTTATTTTATTATAAAGTTATACAATATATATCCCACTTATTATTTTAGAATGTTTTTTAGTAAGTTTTCCGATTTTTCTCTACCTAAATCCAGTAACCATTTTATTACAAATTTATTTAATTGAATTCGGGTCATGGTTCTGTAATGTTTGGGTAACATATTGAATATTTTGGGGCCCAAAAATAAATCTGAAATTTCTTTGCCCGAATTCAGAGTTTGCGGTAAATCCCATGACCATCCTTCTGGTAGTGTGGGAGTGTTCCTTTAGAAATTTGGTAGAATAATTTGCTTTCACAAACATAATTATTCTAGATATATATAATCGCCTTATATCTAATATATCGAATTCCTCGAACAACATGACGCTGGGGTACCTGAAGGGCTTTTTAAAAACTATTTTAATAATCAATTTTTGAGCAGATTCGAGAGGTTTTAATATCGACTTATTAGTGCCTCCCCATCCTATTATGCCATAAGTTATAATTGAGTTACATAAAATAAAATATAATTGTTTGAGTTTAATTAGGGATAAGATGTTACGCATCGACTTGAAGATATGGGAAAATTTTCTAATTTTTTGTGTTATATATTATATGTGTTCTGTCCATTTAAAATATTTATCAATAATTATTCCCAAATATTTTATATGGTGTACTGATTCAAGTATTTCAGAGCATATTTTTAATGGAAGGTTTTGTTTAGGCTGTCCCACTGTGGTTTTACTAAATGTTATATATTTTGTTTTGTCAATATTTAAAGTTAAGAGATTGTTATCCAGCCACATTTTTATTATATTGACACCGTTTTGAGCCGCAGAATAAGTTTCATCACATTTGTCACAAGTAAAAATTAGAGCAGTGTCATCTGCAAATGCAATTAAGTCACAATTTTTTATGTGTGTCAGACATAAATCATTAATATACAAAATAAACTAAATCGGTCCCAAAATACTACCCTGTGGTACACCAAAATATACTTTAATTCCACATAAAACAAAAATTATTTTACTAATTATTGTAAACCAAAAAATTGAATTTTAATATAAACTCAAAAATAATCATTGAAATATAAATCAAGTTTAAAATTGAAAAATATTATGGTGATTTAAAAAAATGTATTTATGAAATATTTCAAATAATTGATAAGTATACCATAATATACCTTGCTTTTTGATCGAATAAAATTATCAGCTAATGAATGTATTATTGTGTATAAGAATTTGTTCATTGGCTGACATTATTATAGAAACAGAATGAGAATAGTTGTTTGAGTTTAATTAGGGATAAGATGTTACGTATAGACTTGAAGATATGGGAAAATTTTCTAATTTTTTGTGTTATATATTATATGTGTTCTGTCCATTTAAAATATTAGTCAATAATTATTCCCAAATATTTTATATGGTGTACTGATTCAAGTATTTCAGAGCATATTTTAAATTGAAGGTTTCGTTTAGGCTGTCCTACTGTGGTTTTACTAAATGTCATGTATTAAATGCACTCTTATTTCGGATTGTTCCTCGTTGCCAATACCAAGCTGAAACAACATCTAGCCAAATAAAGCTTGGGCTAAACCCTCGCAACAAGTGGAAACAAAATTTGCCTCGATGAGGCTCGGGCTCTTCAGAATAGAAAAAACTTTGTGCCCGAGACACGCTCGGGAAAAACTGTCGAGTGGTTAGTAGAAATATCTAACTGTTCATAATTTAACTCGTAACTACTGACCGCTTTCAAATACGATGAACGAATAGGAGACGACAGCCAGAAACACAGTGCAGATGGTGTCGAGCCAGAAGCCAAGGTGGCCACTGCACGCTATGTACTGATACCAAGCAGATGTGTGCAAGTCCTGGAAATAATCATAACAATTTGTAATCTCCCATACTACTCTGTTTTCATTGCAATACCTAGGATATTTTCTAAGTACATATTTTATTAATATCAAATCTCTTTCTTATTTTTAATCCATCATGTTGTTTTAACCGATGTTTACTGTGAAGTTTTTTAGACATCAATAGTTAAATCTTTTATTTTTTCCTTTTTATTTTATACAGGATGTTCTTTAAACCCTGTCACATCCGAAAGCACAATGATCAGTATGGGCAAGAAGACATATTAGCATACTTAAAAAAATATTTAGGACGAACAATTTTTTTTGAAAGCAAATATAAAAAAAAGCAAATGGTTGCGTACTTCTGCAGGGGAGAAGAGAGGGGGGTGCCGCCGCATGGTTGACGGTGTATCAGACTCCCCCCTCCTTGTTTACCCCCTGCAGAAGTAAGCAACCATTTGTTTTTTTTAATATTTTATTTTTGTAAATTTTATTCGTTCTAAAAATTTATTTAAATGTGCCAATATGTCTTCTTGCTCATACTGATCATCGTGGTTTTGGATGTGACAGGGTTTAAAGAACACTCTGTATGTGCTTTATTGAAATGTTTTACAATATTTATGTATACATATTATGTAATCTTTACTCTAATACCAAGTCTTTGCTTTAACCTTATTTTTACAAAAGTCTGTAATACGCTTTCTTATTAATGTACAATAGTTTTATCTTTTGCTATTGTTTGTTGTGTGTTTCATTTAAAAATTCATTTCGTAGGGTTTTTGCTGCAAACTAATCACATGTAATGAAACCATAAGAAGAAAAACACAAGATTACCTGATGGATGTCAAATTCGTAGGCCAGTCTCTTGGAAGCATCGGATGCTCGGATCGTAGTAATTCCATTCAAAGAAGCGGATATATGAGAAAATACTGGACTCCTTGCTGAAATCAATCATTTAAAAATACAGTTGCTAAGCCTATTGAATTATTGTTTTTAGTTTGATACGAAAGGGTTGACGCATAGGTGCAAAAATTCCAAGCAATTTTTCAACAAAAAACAATTATTCAGATAACATTTTGAGTTTGTCCAAATTTTTGTAGACCAGGACTAGATTCAAATCCCTGGGGAGCTGTTAATATTCAAATATTACAACAGAGATGAATAACATTTTACAGAAGGTAATATAGAAGTCTAGGCGTCTACAGGGCTTATGATCTGTCATTGGCTGGTTTAAGTGACCACTTTACACACTGTGTAACATTCACCATTCCACCCATATTTGAACATCTACATTCCTTAAATTTTCATCTATTGATGTTTGTGAAGTTAAAGAGCTGAAACCTTTATTTTTGTAGGTGAGATTCATCTAAATGAATTATTTCACTTACATACTAGGCAACGCCTGAAAATTTTATTTTCAATTTCTATACCCCTTCATGGACCAGGTGGATTTATCAACAGTATTTTTGTTGTAATATGTTAATATTAACAGCTCCCCAGGGAGTTGAATCCAGTTCTTGTCTACAAAAAAATTAACAAACTCAAAATATTGTTGAAAAATCCACCTGGTCCATGAAGGAGTATAGAAATTGAAAACAAAATTTTCAGGCGTTGCCTAATATATCGGTGAAATCATAAAATTAGATGAATCTCACCCGCATAAATAAAGGTTTTAGCTCTTTAACTCCAACCTCTTTCACAACACGGACTATCTATTCTTTCTAGTAACGAAAGAATCCTTTTAATACCCTATCATCGCTCTAATTTTCTCGCCTCCTCTTTCACGGTAGTAGCCGCTCGATTTTGGAATAATCGTCCCATATTAACATTTAAGTCAAGATTGAAATGTCACTATCTTAATTTTGAAATTGTTCCTTTATCCTTCTTCTTTACTTCCCATCCCCTCTCCTCTCTTCATAGTATTGTGTTATTTTTTTTACATATTTTTTTATTTTGTTAATCTTTGTTTTTAATTTTTGTATAAAATTGTAAGATTCAATATGTCCATGTATTTATAATTTTCTCTAACTGAACGGTTTGGGTAGGTAGGAAGAAATCGCCTTGAGGCAATATGCCCGCCCTTATATGTATATATTTGGTATATGTAAATAAAGTGTCAAATAAATAAATAAACTTCACAAACTTACAATAAATAAATCAAATACTTACTAATTCCTTCAAGCCTCTTGATGTCTTGCGCCGTGTTGAGATACAGTAGAAAGATGACATAAAACAGAGATAGTATTATGGCCACTGGTAACAACATCCACACATTGGATATGCTGACTAAAACTAAAATACTGCACATGACGAGAAGTATCTGCACGGCCTCTATCGTAGCCCTGGGTAACAGTTCATCCACCGCTCCGATATCCTTGGAAAACCTGTTGAGAATTCGACCTGGAAAAGAAAGAAGACGACTTATAGGAGAGGCCACTATTATTCATGGAATTGTTATTCGGGACAAGTGATTTGGACTCGATGGCAACTCTCAGGTAAAAACCCTGAGCAAAAAATCGAGTTGGTACTGTACCCTTCCCCTAATCGCAAAAATGCAGCTTTAAACAAATAAAATATGAGGTAATGTTTCATAATAAATTTTGAACCATTTGATGTAAAGCAAAAAGCGGTAAAAAAAAATATTCGCTATGAAAAACGATATGATACTTTTTCAATTTTTTTAGCAATAATACACTATCTAGAGACTCGTAAGCAAAAACACAGCGTAGATATGACATGTTATACAGTAGTGACCAACTGAAACAAGATTTTCAGCTAAAATTGAATTTCAGCTTTTGTTCTAGTTTTGACCGAAATTGAAACAAGTTAAAAGTCACTTCAAAATGCCCAAAATTAGGTGATTTTATTGTTAAACCTTACGATCCTTAAAATAAGAGTTTATTTATTTATAAACGGACATTGTCCACTTATGCAATTTATAGAGTTTTGATATTACAATTAACAAATAGTTAAAAACAATTTTTGAAAAATAAAAGAAGCATTGGCAAACATAAGGGAGATCCAGACAAGATCTGGACTATTTATTTAGTGCTCATTTGAATCGCTGTAAACGTGAACCAAAAAAGTCCAGATCTTGTCTTGAGTTAACAATACGACAAAGACGGTTGGAGAATTAAGGGAATAGTTTTTTATATGCTGATTGATGAACAGTACTTCATTGTTTCTCAACCTACGAGTCAGAATATGGAATTTTACTTGTTCCAGTAATGATGGCACATCGGTCATACCATTTAGTATGCCGAACATATATATGGAGTCAATATTGAATAAAATACATTAAATAAAAGGCATATATTTATGTATTTTAGCCCTTTTTGATTTGTTGTTATTTTCTACATATAACTTATATGTATCAGTTCTTTGATGTACGCTATAGGAACTTTAACCCGTTAACTATAAAAGAACTACAAAAATATAAATATAAAATATCTTAGAACTTCTAACAATAGTTTTTTTTTTTAATTTTTAAATTTTTCATCAATAAACCCTTACGGGTTGCATGCATGCATTTAACAAAATATTTTTACTTTTAAAATTCACATTCTACTGTTAATAATAATATTTTAACATCTTTTGTAAAGGTTGTCTGAGTCTTTTGTTTAGTTTTGTCTGGTAGTTTATTGTATAATTTAAGCCATGGTTTATAAGTCGCGATTGTCTTTTTCTCGTTTTAGAAGGTTGTTTATGATATTTTTCTGATATTCTCGTATTGTGTTCATGTTTAGTACAGTTTTTTACTAGTTTTAATTCTTCGTCTACAATTATATCAGTGGCTAATTTATGAATAAATTTTAAGGATTCCAGTTTAAAGAGTTCAGTTACATTTAATTGTTTAGTTTGTTTAAAAAGTTCTTTAGTTGCTGTTAGATAGGGTAGGTCATAAACTAACTTTAATATTTTATTTTGCTGTCTTTGTAGTCTGTTTATGTCATTTTGATTTCCTGTTCCCCATAGTAGTTGCATATAACATATTTTAGTTTTTACATAGGTTTCGTACATTAGAATTTATTCCGTTTTTGGAACAAAGTTTTTGATTGAAAAGACTCGATAATGTCGCCACTTTGCTCATGTCAATTGTCTGTCTATTGTTAGTCCTAAGTATTTAACATGTTCAATTTCTTTTTTTATGTTAGTCAATGGCAATACTATAATGAATTATTTGAAAATACAACAATACAATATCTCCGATTGTGCTTGTTTTCCACTCGAGTACAAATGAACGTAATCCGACACATCCCGACCGCAGGTTTCGGCTGAGCCGAAGTTTCGGAGAAGAACAGCGACGACATTATGTTTATATTTGGATTTAAAATACGTATGATAATATTTGTCGCTTGTGGGTAGTAAAATTCTTTGTATTTTCACTTTATATACTTCACGAATCTTACCTGAGGGATTTGTGTCAAAGAATCGCATCACACCTCTCAAAATTTGGTGGAACATTTGGTCGTGTAGGTTCTTTGACGAGTTCATGCAAACTTTGAAGAACAGCATACTTCTAGTCAACGTTAGGCAGATGCAGCTGAGAATTATAAATGTGTAGATATACAAATATTCTGCCGTTGTGAACTGGCCAATTTTGTCGTATATATTGAACTCGGAGCTTCTGTACTCCTGCGAAGCGTTGTATATCGTGCTGTTATATCCTTCAGGGTTAATATCTTCATAATTAGAGAACGTGTCACTACTGTTTAGATTTTGTATTAAGTGCTCCACAGTAGGAAAGTCGGATATTTGACTTCTCCGGTTGAATTCTGCTTCGACAGTATTCTGTTGATTTGTCCTGAAAATGATACACCGTATTTAATAAATATCATATTGACCAAAAATGTACTTCATTGTAATTATTAGTCTAAAAGATTTCAAGCTAAGTGCTGAGTTGGTTAAGACATCTAGAGCGAATGGCTAAAATGTTTTGCAATGCGAATGTTAATTGAGGCAGAAAAAATTGAGAAAGACAACTGTATAAACAAATAGTAGTGTAAGAAAGAGGACATTATTTTTGATCTGAAAAATGGGGGTAAGTGTTATATGGAGCTACTAATGTCACTACAACCTGTGTATATTACTACTACCCATTCTAGATTATGCCGATGTTTCCATGACTGATTTAAGCTGTGAGCAACTCGATAAACTTGAACGACTTCAGAATACACGCATAAGTTATATTTTTGGTCTTACGAAATATGACCACATTTCTGATTATCGTAGGCAACTGAAATAGCTCAAAATTAGACAGCGGAGAGACTCATTCCCTCTCTCTTCTGTTCACTGTACTTCATAGTCCTAACGCACCTATATACCTCTGTGAAAAATTTCAACGCTTATCAGTTCATGGTTAACCTCTTCTTTCTAATTCTCAAAGCACTCTCTTAATACCCATCAACAATTCCTCTTTCTTCTCTAACTCTTATAGTGTCCATGCAGCTCGACTGTGAAATCATCTCCCATCCACCATCAAAGATGTTACTACAGTACCTCTGTTTAAATCACATTTTAAAAAAAAAAAATTTTTATTTATTTAGGAAAAACAACACTTATTATATAAGAATATAAAACATAAAAAATAGTACATTCATCCAGTTAAAGTTTTTCACAAATATAATGAGAGAACATGTTACACAGTAAAGAAAAAAAAAATTATATAAGACATGTGAAAACAAAAAAAAGAGCTCGTAAGAAGTTAAGGGATGAGGAAATAGAGTGGAAGAGAGGGATTTTCATAATATAGTTGACCAATTCATAATTTTGATATTATAATAAAATAAACATAATTAAAGGAACATAAACTTTACACACTGACAAATATTTCATTTTACAGTGTTTCAAAAAGTTTTTTTTTGAAGTCGAGTATATAAACAGAATTAAAATATTATTGAATTTATTGCAAATAGATATGCAGTCACTTAAGGTAGGGTTTCCTAGGACAGCGGTGCCCGTATCTTAATGGCCGTAGTGAACGGTGATGCGGTAGGCAGCCGTCGTAGCAGTGAATAGAGAGTAGTTTTATTTTTTAATGGTGTTATCAACACCATTTTTATAGGAAACCACTCTCTAGTCACCGTTACGACGGCTGTCAACCGCATCACTGTTAACTACGGCCGTTAAAATACGGACACCGCTGTCCTAGTAAACCCTAGCTTAACAGAAACATCTCCACAGTGCATTATTCTAGGTAAAGTTTTGTTAATAGATCTTTTAAAATTTGAAAATGACCGCAAAACTTTTGGATTGGTCTTCAGCGAAGTCTCTATATTTTCTACGTATTTGTCAAAACAAATTTTGTTTACAGGCTTTTGACAGGATATTAGTGGCAAAAAGGTTGAATAATCTTCAGCCCAGGTATATTTCTTCCATTTTTTGTTGTTTTTTGATTTTTCTTTGATGATTTTAATAAGTGCTTTACTATACCATGGTGGCATAGTAAAGCACTTATTATACATTTGAGGAAACACCTCCTTTCACTTCCTTAACTCTTAAAAGACTGTGGTAAAGAATCCCTTTGCGCGCGGTGATGTAACATCGTGTTACCATAAGCAAAAGACGGAATATTCTAAAGTTCAGACATTTGAAAAAAATAACATGGAGACATATGGTTTAATAATTCTTTTTCCATAATTTATGAGAATAAACATATGATTTAACCCTGTTATAGCAAAATAAATTTAAAGTCACAAATACGCCGCTCATGTTACGCGCGCGCGTCCCTCACCACTGTCATCAACCGACTGAAGATTGAATCTGTTTTCGACAACACCCGCCGCAGTACAGCGTCTCTGTCTTCCTTGTTATGACTTATATCTTCGTGCTCTCTCTTGTATAAGGTATCTGTATATATATGTTGCTGAATTAGCGGGCATTCATTTTTCGCGTGGCAAGGATAAATGTATTTTGTATTAACATTTAGCATAGTTTTACAAATTTTACTTTCAAAATCGGGTTTGAAAATGTCTATTTGAAGATTACAAAAAATTCGAATTCATTATTCAAAAAAATAAGAGAGATATATCAAGTCTTGTATCCTATGTCGACTATTGTGACATCACAGCCACACAACAATTAATCTCCTCCTTTCCTCTTTCCTCGTTTTTTTCCTTTTTCCCATTCAGAAATAGTATTGATTTAAGGTAATTTATATACAAATACAGATATTTCTATTTTTATGTATTTTTTAATTTTTATTTTCTATTGAATATGTTTTGTAATTTGAATTATAAAAATAAAACTTTTATTTGACTGTTTGGTTGGAAAAAATTGCAATTTGGCAATAAGCCTGCCAATTTATAATTAACATTATGGACAAAAAGTAGAATAAATAGATCTATTTTGACAGGTCCCTGTAAATTAGTTCTCGCCCTTCAAGCCTAGATCTTTAAAGGCTATATATCTATCTATCTATCTTTATATATATGTTTAGCTGTATATTTTTATCTAGGTTACCGAGTAGAGTCATTTAAGTATCCGGTTGTAAGGTAAGGGGCCAGTTTTTTAACATCCTCCGGTTTAGTCAGTGGTTCTGCGAGGATGTGAATTATAACAGTGAATTATGTTTGCTGCACTCACCAATAGGTGACCCAGAAGTCAGATAATGAGGCGGCGAGCTGCCCTAATATCATGACGAATATCATAGTCATCACGAAGCAGGGGGTTCCTCCGTTCTTCCAGTACTTCCAAAATGTGGATTTCTTCATTCCTCCGGTCACCTGCTCTTCTCCGGCCAACACTTCCTCTTCGTAATCTTCGTTCCCACCCAGCTCCGACCCAATAGACGACTGAAGAAAAATATTGTTAATTTATTGATTAAATCTTCATTTTATAATTTTCGTCTTTTTTAATTTTAGTCGTCCTGTTTCATAGTCAGAATCTCCAAATTTTGTTTCCTAGAGAGCGTAAATCGTGGGCAGAATGGCGGTGCTGTCATTCGCAGGACGTCCGTCATAGTGGTACGAAGAGTGTAGGAATAATTTTTCTCGTGTAGCGGTGAACATTTTTATCAAAAACAACAAATTTTGCTAATTAAAAGGAACTGCATGTTTGTGGTAAAAAGGATGACAAGGGACAGAGTGTTCAACACTTACGGTGGTAGATATTTGACTGGCTTTCCTTCTGATCTTGTTTGGGGGCTTAGACTCGTCGTTGTCATGCCCCTCCCTGTTGCTCTCTTGCATGGCGGCCAGGAGACTCGCAAAGTCTTGTCCAGAGGAAGCTAATTCATCGTATGTGCCCATATTCTCCACATGGCCCTAAAGTTGAATTTTCAAATAAACAATATTTAGTTTTTAAAAATCGCATCATCAATCTCTAAGCGAGAAAAGTTAATTATCTACAATAAAGAAGACGTGGGTCACTAAAGAGATGGATAATATGTACAAGAAGGACGTAAGACATGCTGTCACTATTAACTCACCATTGAGAAATGGATAATAAAGGTGGGATGCACACGAATCGATGAGTGGATTAGGCCAAATAGTTAGGAAGATGTTTTTATTTTTGAATTTTACGTGTTTTTGTCATGTTTAATATGTATTTAATATTACGATATAATTATGTTTAATATGGCCTGTTTTAAAAGTATATAAAATGTCTCCCTCGGCACGAGACACCCCACCCCAGTGAGGGATTAATGTAAAAAAATTCTTGCTTAAATTGTAAAAGAACAAATAAATAGCACGGAAGTCTCGGCTTATGAGCTGTTATTGGCTGGTTTGAGTAGAGAGTAGTAAGAGTAAAGTATACATTAAAAAAAGAAGCTCTTTGAAGCTGCTCTTTTTGTCCAGAATTAAAAAAAAAACTTCAATCGAAAAAAAATAAATAATGTATCTCTATCATACTATAAACATTAAGGAAAGCTTTGGATTGAAAAATGAGTGTCTTTGCACAAGTCTTTATTTAAAATACGGAATTATTTATGAGCTCACATTCTTCATGATGACTATGATATCAGCCGCCTTGAGGTAGTGCAGCTGGTGGGTGACTAGCACGGTGGTGTGGCCCTTCAAGTATCGGCTGATGCACTCGGCAAACAGGTGGCGCCCAACGTGGGCATCCACTGCGGACAGGGGATCATCTAGTAAGTACACATCAGCCTGGAACAAAAGTGGAGAGATTAATATATTTACTGCGTTCAATTGTGCGCCACAGATGTGTGCGTGGTGCGTGCGCACATTTAAGTTTTATGATTTCCTATCACTATTTCTGTGTAATGCTGACTACCAACTTAAACAGAAAAAAATAGCGATCTACTTATAGATACCAGTAATTAAAAAAGTAAACTCGCTGCTTATAAATTTTGTTAGGTACACGAGTAAATAAATCTTTAATTTCGTGTATGGTTAAAGTACGAGCTGTTAGGATGTGGATTATGGATTCCAGAAATATGTTTTAGGTATTCTGCAGCCCTGCTCTTTTTCTAAATCTTTGCGCTTACCTGCCTGTAGACAGCCCTGGCTAAGTTAATCCTGGCCCTCTGCCCCCCGGACAGGGAGACCCCCCTCTCCCCCACCAGGGTCTGGTCTCCGCGTGGGAACTGCTGGAAGTCTTTTTCCAACGCACATACTCTGACAACCTGTAAAGGAACGGCAGCTTTTAAAAAAAAATGGTATTGAATACCAACATTTTATAATTTTTGTCAGTGTCATATTTAAAAAATATATAAAAAAACTTGTTTACGGAGATATTAAGTCCATTTAACAATGGTAAATACATTTCTTTAAAATATATACAGGTACGATTGACATAAAATACAACTAAAGAAAATTAAAGCCAGGACAAAAATGAAATAATAATTACTACCTCAACACAATATCTAGTCTATCTTATTATAGTGATTGTTTAAATCTAGAAAGACTTGCACAAAAAAGTCCAGATCTTGTCTGGAGTTTACAATGCGACACAATCGGGACGTTGATGCATGTTAAGTAAATAACAGCATTTATTGATACTATTCCTGGCTGATTACCTTTCTTTCCCATCCTTCCCTTGATCCATCCTTATGGTACCTTCCTAACATCAAGATGGAAGAAACTCAAAATTAGAAGATTTGGAATTAGAACAAAAACAAAACAACATTTTTCCCTTCACATAAAATGTGGTTGGATTCGTCGCGCATCGTTGAAAACATTGTTACATTTTATAGTGCATTTTGTCATCCAGTGCCCGAAATTGAAGAACATTCATATCATATTAAAGGTAGGTATCCATTCCATGTTCCTATCCTTTCTTCAAATATTTCCCTATCACAAAACTGAATGAAATTCGTTTTTCATTTACAGTCCGCCTTTTCGTTAACAGTGCATGCAAGCCATAGTTTGTGACACGCAGTTCAAGGAACAGCACATTATTATTTTGCAATCGGCGAATCGGAACATTGAACGCCCTTGTTCCAGTAACGATTAGAGATGGGCACTTCTGTTTTTTTACAAAAGTAGCAATAACAGTTACCGTTTCACAAATTAAGCTGTTTCGTGAAGACGTTTAAAAAATAACAGTTAAGTGCAATGTGCGTTATATCAAGATTGAAATATCAGTATCTAAATGTTTGAGTTATTCCTTCCTTCTTCTTTCCTTTCCATCTCCTCTCCTCTCTTCATAGTATAGTGTAGATTATTAGTGAATTTTTGTTTCAAACTTTGTATAAAATAACAAGATTCTGTAAGATAGAATATGCCCATGTAACTGAACTGTTTGGGTAGGTAGGAAGAAATTGTCTTAAAGCTGTATGCCCGCCCTTATATGCATATATTTATTTATTCGGGATTTTTACAGCTATTATATAAAAAATAAGTAGATATATATTAACAATACTACAGGCAATTAAAAAATCCACTGTTAATCTAATAATACATTTGCAGCTATTAAGCTGATGCGTGTATATCAAGTGTACATGGTTATTAAACATTATACATTGCTGTGTGCATTTAGTTAACATTGACTGAACTAGCACCGATCACTTTCTCGGGAAGGCCATTCCATTTCTCCACGACTCGGTTTGTCGGGAAGTTCTTCCCGGGGTTGGATGAGAAGGCGGTAGTGTTGAGTTTCAATGAATGACCTCTGAGATGGCGGTTTTCATTCATAGTGAACATTGATTTCAACTTGGTTACATTATATTGCTCAGTTAAGATTCTGAACGTTTCAATTAAGTCACCACGCTGCCTCCGCTCTTCCAGTGAACTTAACCCGAGCTCCCTTAAGCTGTCCTCATATGATTTATTTCTTAGAGAAACTACCATTTTAGTTGTTCTTCTCTGACTTTTTTGAAATGGGGACTCCAGATTTGGTAGGCATACTCCAAAAATACATAAGAAAAGAGTTTACTAAATTGTAAGTGTGCGACATCTGTATTTATGTGTGTATATGAATGTGTGTGAATGAATGTGTGCGGGTGCATGTGTTTGGGTGCGTAAGTTAAAAAAATGTAATTGAGAACTTAGTAAGAGGTTTAACTACAAAGAAAATAAAATAAAAAATAGTTTATACCTACTTTCGAAGCCTTAAAAATATTTTTTTAAGGAAGTTATAATGTTAATTTTTTTTTTAATGTTTTTGTAAAATTCTAAACATATCTACTTTTACACATTTAGTAAATGTTATCACTGTAACTTTCCAAAAAAAGAGACTAACTCTTGTGCTTGGAGAGTGACTTACACTGTTTTAGTTGTTTATTTATAAGAGTATATATAATTTTAAATACGAGTACATGAAAAGAAAAATAAAATCATAGGATCTATAAAGAAAAAACATAAAACAATAATACATTTATACTAATTAAAATTTAATTGTATTTTTAAAAAGTAAAGTAAGTTTTTAAACCTTATTCTGAATAAAGCAATTAGAAAATAAATTGAACCATCTATTTTGATGACTAGATAATGTAGATAAGAATAATTATTCTACATTTTAATGAGTACCTATGTTTATCTTGTTAATGAGTTAGCACATTTATTTTAGATAAATTTATGATGGCTAATTTACAGAAGCTGTGGTTATTTTTAGTTTATATAGAGATCATAAATATCTGTCCTTATCTGTTCGTTAAGAACCCCCGCCGATTGCGACAAAAAGTCATAGTGACTTTTTGTCGCCGAGTCAAGTGCTATGGAGATATATTAAAGTGCGCTCGCTGTGGCGACATGACAATAAGGTGACAAAAAGTTCCAGCGGCTGGCGACATTAGCGTGACGTGACTGTCACCCTGTCATGCTGCGGATATCCTAACCAATCTTCTGAACACATCCTGTGGTCTTGTTCCTTTCCCCTTCTCTATGATTACCGAATGGAGCTTCTCGCTACTTTCCGTGGCCTTGTTATAGGTCCTGTCGGATATCCTGGTGGCTTCTAAAAAGAATTTCGAGGCTTTTAAAAAGTTTTGTAATCATTTCGGCGAATTGATCATGTCCAATCAATTTAATCCCAGTCAGTGAAGAATTCACTTCCCTCTTTTCTCAATCTAATGAAGTACATATTATGTACTTCTGGATTACCTTCTTTCAGCACAAAGATGCTAAGGCTACCAGATTTCAGAGAGCTCCTTCGGGCAGCTTTTCTCGTTTGACAATGAGCAAATTTTCCGTGTATGTGGGCACTGCCAAGGAGGAACGGTGTGCGGTATGTGGTGGGCGAGCTGTCACCCCGTCACCCGGCCTGTACATTGCTATGGCAGTGCGCTCACTGGAAACTTTTTGTCACTCTGCCGGCAGACGCTTACCGAATGGACGTATGTTGTAATTTTTTTTGTTATATTTATTTATTAACGGACACTGTCTATGTATACAATTTATAAGGTTTAAATATTACAATAAAAAAATAGTTTAAAACATTTAAAAAAAAGAAAAGAAGCATTGACAAACATAAGGGACATCGAGACAAGATCTGGACTATTTATTTAGTGGTCGTTTAAATCGTTGTAAACTTAAACCAAAAAAGTCCAGATCTTGTCTTGAGTTAACAATACGACAAAGGCGGGTCATTGGAGAATTTGGGCCATAGTTTGTTCTATGCTGATCGATGAACAGTACTTCATTGTTTCTCAATCTACGAGTCGGAATATTGAATTTTACTTGTCCCAGTAATGATGGAACATCGATTATACCATTTAGTATGCCGAACATATATATATAGTCAATATTAGTTCTACGTTTTTGTAGACTAGAAATATTTAACATTGACTCTATTTCAGCATAAGAATAATTATCTCTCTCTAGTCCGAGCATCCACGCTATTTTTCGAAGCAAGCGATGTTGGACTGATTCAATGTGATTTATGTTATTGACATAGAATGGAGACCAGACCACGGAGGCATATTCTAGAAGAAGGCGAAAAGTTGAGCAATAAAGAGTTTTGATTGTACGGACATTAGTAAAATCAGAGGATATTCTGTAAATGAAGCCAAGTAATTTCAGTGATTTATTAACTGTATTATCCATATGCTCGTTGTATGTCAGTTGATAGTCCAAAACAACTCCTAAATCTCTGATGGACTTAACTACATCAATTTTGGAGTTTTCTAATAGGTACTCAAAGGAAATCGGTTGTTTTGTTCTATGAAATGACAATATTTTGCATTTTTTAATATTTAGTTCTAATTTATTTAAGATTAACATATTATTACAACAGTGATGAAGAACATTTTAGCCAAGATAATATAGAAGTCAAGGCATTTACAGGGCTTATGATCTGCCATTGGCTGGTTTAAGTCGCCACTTTACACACTGTGTAACATTCACCATTCTACCCATATTGGAACATCTAAATTCCTTCAACCCTTTCATCTGTTGATGTTTGCGAAGTTAAAGAGCTAGAACCTTTATTTATGCGGGCGAGATTTAAGATGGTTGCTCCTCTGCAAGATGATGATATTGACAACGAATTGTTAGCAGAAGACATAGAGAAAACGCCAGCATTACATACAAAAAAATTCAAGGAATTCTCTGATATTCATCTGAAAAGGAAATTGTGGGACGAGATTTTAATTAAATTATTTCAATACTGTTTATTGACATACAAAAATAATTTTAAAAAACTTAAGAGGATATTGACGTAATTCAGAATACAGTTCTAAAATTTTCCTTTTAATAAGCGTTCATTATATATGTAATATACCCAGAAGTGTTTCTTTCGTTTAATTATTCTTCTGCGTAATTTAAGAGCGCAAATCACTGCGACTTCTTCAAAATTCATCGCTAAATGAACATTTTGTCATCAGTAGTGAGCGCATTCACAGTGACACAACGCGACAAAAAGTCACAGTCAGCGGCTGGTCTTAATGTTATTTTAATATGTCAACTTAATATGTAGCAAGATAATGGTCTTGAGAGTGTAAATAAAATGTAAATAATTCTATTGTAAATTTATCTAAACTAGGATCTCAACACGTGCAAATCTGAGACAATTATAGTTGATACCGTTGATGGTTAGGTACCTAAGGATAACTCATAATTATAATTTTATTCTAATAATAATGGTGGCCTCGTGGTATAATGGTCAGCGTTTTTGCCTACCATGCATGAGGTCTCGGGCTCGATTCCTGACATGGTTGACATGAAATTAATATTAATTTAATAGGGTGTTTTTACTCTAGAATATTTCATAGTCCCTGGACTGGTATCTGAAGCGTAAGACTGATCATCTTACCTTCATGTAACAAAAAATGATCAAAATACACTGCGATTGGTGTACCAATACAGTGCCCTATGCACCATTAGGTGCGGAAATGGAATGATGATGTAACTACGCTTAACATGTAAATGTATTGGCTTTTTATTTAATTAATTAAAAGCTCATTTTTCATTTTCAATCATTTGTTTTCATTTTCAATATACAGTAATCAATTTGAATAAAACCTTATTTCTGAAAAAATCAAATTATACCAAATTTTGATTATACGAATGGGGTCTGGTATAACATATACATTACAAACATACATTCAATAAGTACGTATTATAAAAAAGAAAAAAAATACATGAAAGAGACAAAGTAGTAGGAGAATCCTGCTCCGGAAAACCCCTTCGGATACATGGAACAGATTAATATTCAGAGCGATGTTGTTCAGCATAGCGATAGCCCTTCCGACAGGCATAACTATTGGCCGGTTGGTCCTGTATATCGGAATATGAAACAATCAATGCTGACGGTGTCTTAGGTAATTAACAGGAACATACAAACCAATGCTCATCATAATCTCAGGATTATCGACCGAACCGCGCGACAATCGATAAAAATGTGTAGTCAATTACACATTCCTTCTAGTCTCTAAACTGTTGTAGCCGAGCACCCTGGAGAAACTCGATCAGGTAGAGCCGAGGATAATATCCGCACTCTCCCATGTAGAGATATCTCGGAAACTTCTTTTGGATTTTCTCTATCATAAGAGAGTACTTTAGTTAATGTGGCTCCCAAATCACCGAGTCACTCTTGAGTCTACTTCGCACCGAGGAGTTGTAAAGAGTTCTCAGTACGCGGGTATTTTTAAAAACCCTGGCAGAACGCAGAACGAATCCTTGCATCTTCAATGCATTACAACTGATTGCCTCTATGTAATCATGAAATGTCAGGGTGCTCACAAATCTAACGCCCAGATCCTTAACATTTGATTTTTGTATCAGATTATGGTCATCATTTTGTAGCGAAAAGATTAAGTTTTTTGTGCCCTGGTGAAAGACGTGACCGAACACTTGGAAACATTAAACCTAAGTTTGTTACGCCTTCCCTATTCACATATATTAGATATATCCGCTTGGAGAAGACGAAAATCGTCCAAAGTTGTCACCTTTAAGAAAAGTTCTACTGTATCGTACTGTATCTTTCAGTCTTTGAGAACAAGCTTACCTCTCTGTATCTCCTGTGATCGTACGGCAGCCCAAAAAGTATATTATTTCTGACAGTAGCTACAAACAACCAAGCCTCCTGGCTGGCGTAGGACATGTTTCCTTGTACTTGCACGCTTCCTCTCATAGCGGGAAGTTCCTTCAGGAGCAGATGGAGTAGGGAACTCTGCAGAAAATAAAACAAAATCACATGAATTGATCTGTGGGGCTCATAGTCCTTAGTCGATGACCTAGAAAACATTTCACCTGAAATAGAGCAACGACTGAATGAGCGGTGTCATCGTTTTCTATAGAATCCAATACAACAAATTACACAACTCTAACAGTATAGCACAGAAAGACGAGAGCATCGTTCTGCAGTCGATGCTCGACTGATCATCTTGCTTCCAAGTATTAATGATCAAGATACACTGTATTGAGACGTTGAAAATCTTAACTGAGCAATATAATGTACCCAAGTTGAAATCAATGTTCACTATGAATGAAAACCGCCATCTCAGAGGTCGTTCATTGAAACTAAACACTACCTCCTTCTCATTTGATCCCGGGAAGAACTTCCTGACAAACCGAGTCGCGGAGAAATGGAATGGCCTTCCCGAGAAAGTGATTAGTGCTAGTTCAGTGAATGTTAACTAGATGCACACAGCAATGTATAATGTTGAATAACCATGTACACTTGATATACACGCATCAGCTTCATAGCTGCTAGTGCATTATTATTAATAATAATAATTGAAGTACATTCTAGAGACTATGAAAATACATAAGTAATACCTTTCCAGAACCAACAGCTCCGATAATGGCGCAAAGTTTTCCTTTTGGTATCTGAATGCTGATCCCATCCAAGGAGAGAGAAGCCGGTTCCGATGTCCAACTCGCCTTCACGTCCTTTATATCCACTGCCAACTCAACGTCACCCATGTCATTACTCCCATCTCCACAAAACTCTGAAATAAAAACAACCTCAAAATGTAATCATTTATCACTTGGGATTGCAAACAGAACCATTAATCTCTGAATTGAAAAGGCTACGTATAATTCTAAGTAGTTGAGCTAATTATTTGTTTCAATCCCAAAAGGAACACTACCAGAAGTCTAACTAGAGGATGGGTCATGGGGTCTAACACAAACTCTGAATTCGGGCAAAGAAATTTCAGGTTTCTGGGCTCCAAAATATTCAATATGTTACCCAAACATTGCAAAACCATGACCCGGATTCAATTGAATAAGTTTGTTAAAAATTGGTTACTGGGTTTAGGTCGAGTAAAATCGGAAAATTTATTAAAAATACATTCTTAAATAATAAATCAATATTGTTTAACTGAATAGTAAATTAAATAATTGGTAGTAATGTTATTGTTTATTTTTGCATAAAAAATGTCTGCTTTAAAACAGGTTATACCTAGTTAGGTAGACTAGACATGATCCAGAGAAATCTATTACCTAAGTGTGTATGTAGTAGACAAAGTAATTGTTATTTTTGTTAATAAACAATGATTATTATTATTATTAATGTATTTGAGCCTGAAAATCCATATGGAAGTAGATACTGACTAATTTTAGTTTTATTTATTTATTTATTTATTTATTTCATTTATTTATTCAGATATTTAGAACATTACAGAAAAAGACCCAATTCATTCTAAATACAATAATAAATCACAAATTACAGTAGATAATTATGTTATTAAAATAATATAACAAAATGTAAAAAGAAAAATTAAATGTTAGAAAGTGCTTTCCTAAGGGAAGGCCCACTGTCGTGAAATATGTCGACATCCAAGGCGATGCGATTAAGTAGCAAGATTGCCCTACCAACCGGCATAACCATTGGCAGGTTGGTTCTGCATCGCGGTAGGTAAAACAATCGATGCTGTCTTTGTCGAAGATAGTTATCAGGTTTTGTGAGGTTTCTACGCCTGACAGGACATTTTTTGGTTTGGCTACACTGTTAGCTCCCGCGCCCGCCGTTTCACTTTTTCGATGGCTTGTATACACGCACGCTTTTTTAATTCATCCTGGGCCTCAATTATGAACGCTATCTTCATCTGTATACACAGTTTTTCAGGGTCAGACAGCGAAACTTCAGAGGAACCTCATTGTAAGCTTTAAAAAAATCCTAATAATTTTTTCCAAAAAGTACTTTTAAAAAAATATATATATCACTTTTTAAAAACATTTTTAAGGTAATAAAGGTCTATGAAATAATATCCAGTAATAAAAATAATTTTTTGCTAATTATTAGCAACATAAAAAATATTTTTAAATTTTGAATTTTGAAATCCCGCAAAAACGGTCATTCCATTGGCCACGCCCTTTATACGTTACGATTCATGTTAATTTGTTCCTGGCCATTGAAATTTGTTTAGACCATTATCAGAATCTTGACGTCACAACAACCAAGGACAAATATGTCGCGTTTTTCTAACTTACTTTTATCAAATAAAACAACTTTGTTTTTAACCACAATTTTTTTTTCACCGACCGGTTTTTTTTTATTCGTTAAGGTTTACGTAACTAATGAATTCTTTCCCATTTTTTTTTTTTTAATTTTTTTATTGTGTATTTTTTTATAAATAAAATAATATAGGAAAGAATTTATTAGTTACGTAAACCTTGACGAATATACTTGTTTGCATTGAAACTGGTCGGTGAAAAAAAAAAAAAACTGGAGGTTAAAAACAAAGTTCAACAATGTTTGAGTATGTCCAAATGCTTGCAGACTGGCTGGATTTCCTCCTTAGGTAGTTATTTATATTTAAACTTATTGCAATAGAGAGGGAAAACATTTTTGAGAAGGGAATATGGAAGTCTAGGCATTTATTTTGAAGTGGCCACTTAAACCAGCCAATGACAGGTCATAAGCCCTGTAAATGCCTAGACTTCCATATTCCCTTCTCAAAAATGTTTTCCCTCTCTGTTGAAATAAATTTCAAAACAAAGTTGTTTAATTTATTTTATTTTAATGAATAACCACAAAGTTAGTGCTTCAAATATAAAATTTATACTTTTATTGATTTTCTTTTTTACATTTATGTATGAAACCATTTCTCCACAATATCCATATTGATTTAAAAAATTTAATTAATTATTTTTAATCAATTCCACTTATTTTTATGGGTATTCGTAGTATGCGATATTTCTAAGAAATAATTCATGCTTACCTAAATTCTTTCCTTTAACGTTTGTCTCGTTTAAATCATCTTCGCAATTCTTTTCGTATTTTCCAGTAGGTTCGGCCTTTTCATTGTACGTGCTGGAGTCCACTAAGCGAAGGTCCGGCCGTTCTTCCAAGACCAGAAACGTTTCGAGGCGGCGAATAGTCACCAGACACTCTGCAGCCAAAGATATGCTCATCGGGTAGATGATGGCCATCGTGGCTTGGAGCGTGTTGTAAAACTGGGCCAAAGAGAACACCTGTGAAATGATGTTAATTTTTTTTAAATATACAGTATAACCCATTTTTATTTTTTTTATTTATTCATATTTTTCGCTTACAAACTATAATTAATAATAAAAATAATGTGACCTCACTGGGGTTTCCCGTGCCGAGGACACTTAACAATTTAGTTTTTTTAAATTACATTTGAGAATAAACAAAGAAGACTAACTTAAAAAACAAACATAATTAACAAATATTCAGACAGTTTTAAAAACAAGGTATTTATGTACATCTATATTATTTATATTACAAAACACACAATGAAAACAACAAAAACCTAACATAAGCTATACAGTTGTGGAGCAGTTGATTCAGCATTGGTATGGGCGAATGAGACAATCCATTTTACTTCTACCTAGCTCCACTATCCATTTTTTTATAGCCTTTTTAAACATTTTCTCATTACTAATAGCTTTAATAGATAGTGGAAGTAGGTTATAGATTTTAATTGAATAATACTCAAAATCCCTTTGTCCGAAAGTGGTATTAGTTTGTATTTGTTTAAGTTGTTTATGTGTTAAAGATCTAGTGATTATATTATTCGCATGTGATGTATTGTGGGGGTTATGTCTTTCATTTGATTAAGAGTAGTTTTTGAATGTATAAGTGAGTATAATTAAGAATAGTCCAGAAGGAGCGTAGAATCATATTTTATTACATCGGACTGTGTCCAATAATTCCCCCACTATGCCTCACTTTCACCGTGCGCATTCGTGATGCCGCCGCGTAATGTTGCACGATGGGGAAAAAAAGAATCATAACAAAAATGTAAGGTAAAAAAAAGCGATCTGTTAATTTCTCTAAAATTTTATTGTGCACGCGGAAATATTGATTGACACAACAGAGTAGATAAGTAAAGGGTCATTTAATAAGAGTAATTGAATAAAAATATAAAACTTTAAACTTAAAATCCTCCGTGGTGTAGTGGTCAACAGGCTTGACTCACACGCGGAAGTGAAAAAAAAAAAAAGTGATTTTTCTCAAGCCTCGGTTTTCTGTGATGTAATTCACCACTGTAATTAGGCCCAATGGCCTGTTGTGGTGCAAAAAACAAAAAAAATATAAACAAATTTTATTTTACATCAAATGGAAAATTTTATATCATGTTAAATAATATTTGATGTTTTAAAAATAATGTCGGTCAAATTTCCACCACAGAGTTGTTTAATCCGAGGTCAAAATTTCATTATTTCTCTCATTAGATGAGCAATGCAGGGTAAAAAAAAATACTACCCTGGCAACACTAACGAAATGTTCATTTTGTTTCTTCGACAATCTGACAGATTGAAAAATAATTCAATTTTTAAGTAATGCATTTGCTACTTACACATTCATTTGCTAATTACACATGAAATGTGATTGCATCCTGTCTCTTTGAGATCCTAGCAGTATTTCTACACTTTGAAAGGACACAACACGGCATAGTTGAATTCGAATCAGGAGTTGCGTACTGAGCGACGTCTACAAAGAAACTAATGGGTCAAAATGTAAACCTACTAATTTATGAGTAGTTTAGTCGCCTTCTGATTGATGTTTCTGGACTATTCTTAATTCTATGGTACGACCTTATTTAACATGTTCAAGGACACTTTTTTTTCACAGAAGCCATTCATACAGGTACATAACATACCTATGTTATTATTTGGGATATTTTACTTCCGATTGGACTGTGGTTGATGGTTTGAAGTAAATATTATTTATTATTAATATTTAAAGCATTTACACTGTGGTCAAACATTTTATTAAATGTTATTGAATATTTGTATATAACCACTTACCGAATTTTCTATGTCTACAGGTTTCGAGACGTACCCGTCTCTTCGTCAGGACAACAATAAAAATAACATGCAAAACCCACCATAGTCGTTGCACAAAACATATGAGGTGTCTTCTATGTTTTGTTATCACCTTCTTATATTGTGTTTTCTCCAGGAATAGAACCCGGAACCTTGCGTGAGTCAAGCGTCTTTACCACTAGACTACGGAGGCCGCCAGGATATTTATTATATTATAACTCTGTGGTTTTGGAAGCATTATTTTGAGTGACAGATTTTTTTATTTTTAAAAAATATTTGTCTTCTTATGATTTATTTTATTTTATTTGGGAAATCAACAGTTCTACATACATATTTTTAGTAAACAAACAGATATAGTGCATAAACTCAAAACCACACATAGTATACAAAGTTAGTAAAGAAAATATATTACATATCAAATAAATACATACAATTTATACATATCAAAATGTTATTTTCATGTATTCAATAATCAAAGATTTTTTTTATATTTATTTTAAGACCATTAAGTTACTGTAAATTGGGCGGGATAAGGACAAGAATGCTTGAAGAGAGGATAAGGAGGGGAGGGGAGATGTATATATTTATTATTATAATGTCTACTAAGTTACATAATACATTTTTAGTGTAAATTTTAAATCTGACAGAGTGATGTTTGTGTAATCTATATTTTTAAATTTTGTATTGTACATTGAAAAAGTCCTACGAAAAAAAGCATTTTTAACATACGATGTTTTACTTATTAGTACATGAAACAGATGGTACCGTCTACAAATCCTGGCTGGCACATGTATTGTTATTAAACCAAGCAGCTCTGTACAGTCAACCATTCCTGTCATAATTTACATAAACTATTTATTTATTAGAAAATGAGAACCAAGTTGTGGTAGAGCGGGGTGCAAAGTTTGGACCTCTGATCCCTGGGTCCGTGATGCCAGCCACGGGACCAGTTTATAGGTCTTGTATATTTTAAGAAATACCTCTCGAGTCATATTTTAGTATGCCTTTTAAATCTAATAATTTATTGACTTGGCTTTCTTGGCAATAGACGTGACGTGAGCTTCCCATTTTGAATCAATTGATATGATTACCAATATAAAGACTTTTTTAAAATTATCTCAATAAATACAATTTTCCTTATAATTTGAATGAATCAATATGGCTGATACAAGAAGGTATGCTACTAAATACATAATTAATCTGGCTTACTGTGGCAGAAGTGACTCGGTGCCCCAAGAGAGAGTACGCCAAGAGAGTAACGTAGAGCGTGAATCTCTCTGTGAAAACCATGAACGCCATGTAGATACCGCGCAAGTAAGAGGCTGAGGTGACAACCTTCAGTTCGTGGGCGCGTGCCAAGGAAACCACCTTCTCAAACGGTTTCTCCCAGGCGTACATCTTGATAACCTGCCAAATTTCAATTAAAATTATAATTATATAACAAGGCCAACGCATACAAATCATTTTATAAATCAAATATTGTATAATAAAATAAGGGTGGATATTTTTATTTTATTTTTTTTATTTAAATCTTAAAGTAGGGCACACATATCATACATATTGTTATGTGTGTTCTAATAATAACATTGAAAATATATTTAATTTATAAATTGTTTATCACATATGTCTTGACCATTATTTTAAATTTTGATATGTTTTTTTCTTCATAAATATTTTTTTCCATTTCGTAATACTTTTTAATTGCTTTAAATAAAATTGAATTTTGTGACTTTGCCTTTTTCCTAAATGGAAGTCTGATTTTGTTCTTTTCTCTAGTATTGTGATCGTGTTCATGCTGGTTCCGATCAATTTTTTTCCAAAATTCTGTTTTTTTATTAGAGTTTATAATTTTATGAACAAATATCATTGTATTGTAAAATATTCTTTGTTTATATGTTAATAATTTCATTTCATTTACCATCGACTTTACCCTCGTATATCTGTTTTTTTTCAAAATGATTATAAAGGCTTTATTTTGTAATACAGTTAGTTTATCTATGTTTTCTTTGTTTGATAAAAATAAAATGCTACTACATTAGTTAACGTGTGGTTCAATAATTGCATTGTAAATAGTTTTGCAGGAGTCCTTATCAATAAATCTTCTGATCCTTCCCAAAATTGATATTTTTTTTGCAATCTTATTTATTACCATCTTAGCGTTTTGGTGAAATGTAAGTTTTGAATCCAACATTACACCTAAATATTTAATTTCAGTGACTTCATTAAGTTTTTCATTTTCTATTACAATTGATATTACAATATTATTTGCTGCAAGTTCACATCTCAAGCGAATAATTAAAGTACAAAAAGGCATTATAAAAGTCATTCTTAAGGTACTAATAAAAACTCTAGCTATGGAAATTTTTAAAGCCTTCGATGTGTCTGTAATGACTTATTACTGTTATGTTCAAATATGATCCAGAATTTGTAATTCAAAAGAACCGCTGTCTTGACATTGGTATTTTTTTTCTTCCTAAGGTTAGCAGGACTGTCATAGACATATGTGTTAATGTGTTATCCTGATCTGTACTATTAATCTGTGCTTGATCTATGTAGTTTGTTAATGGCGCCGGTGTAAACCAATCGATCTTTGATGTGTTCGGCGTTTCTTTAATTTTTTCAAAAATATCAATTTAAATCTGTCTCTGAAGGATGCTTTCTTTGAACGATACCGACGTTCAGCGCGTCATTACGGGTGATGAGACATGAGTGTACGAGTACGACGTGGAAACAAGTCGTCAATCTTCAGAGTGGCACTTTCCAACTGAGCCAGAACCTCAAAAATCACGCCAAAGGCGCTCAAAAATCAAAGATGTTGACTGATTTCATCAATTGTCACGGTGTTGTGCACTCAGGGTTCCTTTCAACGGGTCAGACAGTCAATAGGGAATACCATTTAGGCATATTGAAGCGTTTGAGAGAGAATATTCGTCCAAAAAGGCCAGATATATGGAAATATATCTCTTAGTTTTTGTATCACGATAAGACGCCGTTTCACGCATCTCCTTGTACGCGATTATTTGGCCAAAAACAACGTCAAAGTCGTTCCCTATGCACCGTATTGACCTGATTTGACTCCGTGTGATTTTTTCATGTTCCTTAGACTCAAATTACCACTTTGCGGAAAGCATTTTGACTCGATTGAGATGACAAAACAAAATTCGCAGAGGGAGGTGAAAGCCATTCCGAAATAAGCCTAAGGGAAGGCTATGAAGATTGGAATAAACATTGGCATATGTGTATTGCCTCTAGTGGTGATTACTTTGAAGGGGGTAAAATAAATATTGACGAATAATTGAGCTAAAGCTGTTTCTAACAAATTCCAGGACACATGGTTTTTTGTGTACCTTTGTTGTATGTTAATTTAAATTATGAATTTCTTACCTGAATTCCTGATATAATTTCGTCCATAATGCGGACTCTTTCATCGGTTCGAACAGCTATTTTCTTCCTTAAGCTCGACGACATCTTACTTAAGTAACCTAAAAACAACACACTTTTGATACACTTACAACTTATTCGATTGACCAATCAGCGGTTTCACCCCTCAAACGAGTATCTTCAGACCGATGTTTATATACTGTGGTACGCACTATCAAAATGTTGGGATTTGTTCTCCGAACAGCTAAGGTGTTCTCAAATACTCGTGTTCTTAGGCTTGTTTATAACTCATTGGTGCGAAGCAGACTTGAGTGTGGATCTGGGCGCCCCACGAATTGAAGTACTCTCTTATACTGGAGATGGTTCAGAATAAATTTCTTAGGTATCTTTACTTAAGGGAGTGCGGATACTATCTGCGGTTGTACCCGTTTGACTTCATACTGGGAATGCTCGGCTACAATAGTTTGGAGAAAAGAAGAAATGCATACTTGCTTATGTATTTTTTCCGATTAATCCGTGTATTTTTAAAAATACGTGAGTGTATTTTTTTTATGTTCCTAATGACTACCTTAGACATAGGCAGCAGCTGTTTTATCTTCCAGCTTGCAGAACTAACCTGCCGATGGTAATGCCAGTAGGAAGAGCAATGTCTTTGTTCAACCGTATTTCTTCGGATATCGACATTTTTCATACTAGGGAAAAAAAGTTCAGGAGGAGAGCATCCTTTTTCTGTAATTGCTGGGTATTTTTATTTTACCATCTTTGTATATTTAAATTTTAGTATTAATTTTTTCGTGTTATGTATGCATTGAAATATTCTTATAATTTACGTCAACGTAAATAAAATAAATAAATTGAATTGAATATACAGAGCGAGAGAGAAAATTTTACACGTCAGACACGCGAACAGCAAAGATTCTAGTACTTCTCCCAGCTTCCAGTTTGTACCTATTCGACTGATCCATTTTCATCAGAAGCGGTCTTTTCGCCCGAGCTGGGAGCACGAGCTAATGATTTTTTTCATGTTTTCAACAATTAGATTAAAAGTATTATCAATTTTGACTTCAACCATAAATAATTGCATGTAAATATTACATTCCTCCAATTTAAAATCTCTCATTTTTTGCATGTGTAATGACTACACAGCACCGTAACGCGGATGTTTTTAGGACAGTAAAAGAAAGGTCAAGATAATAGATTAGGCGACAGCGGGCATTGGTCCCACACAGCGTTTAAATCGTATAAAAATCGACCACATAACCGAATATCGCACGCAACTACACTGGCTCAGTATCAGGCATAGAAGAAAAATTCACATTGTATCACTTCTTCACAACATTTGAAATAATCCCACTTCGCCTGTTTATCTGAGAGGGCTCTTCCAACCTCTATCACAACACGGACTATCTCTTCTTTCTAGTAACGAGAGAATCCTTTTAATACCCTGTCATCGCTCTAATTTTTTGGCTGCTCGATTGTGGGATAATCTACCCAGTAATGTTAAAGACCCTTTCTTTATTTACATTTGAGTCAAGATTGAAATGTCACTATCTAAATATTTAAGTTGTTCATATATCCTTCTTCTTTCCTTCCCATCTCTTCTGCTCTATTCATAGTAAAGTGTTATATTTTTTATTTTGTTGATCTTTGTTTATAATTTTGAATAAATCGTAAGATTCAATATGTCCATGTACTTGTAATTTTCTCAAACTGAACGGTTTGGGTAGGTAGGAAGAAATTGCTTCAAGGCAATATGCCCGCCCTTATATGTATACAAAGTGTTAAATAATAATAAAATAATAAGCGCAAAACTGAGAGAGACTGTCACCTCTGTAACTGCCTAAACTCTTATTTTCTCAACAGCTTGATCTCTAAATAGGTGCGAAGGTTTTCACGGTCTCTGTTATCGATTTGTTTCTTTTTTGGGTGTCTGTTGGATTTGTTCTGACGTTTCGGCTACCATTGCAGGAGCCATCTTCAGGGTAAACTGAGTGTTTTGTAGAAAAAGAAATGTGTTCAAGTACTAGTAAATTGTACCGTGTCGCAGTCGGCAAAATAAGAATTCCCTGAAAACGGAAGCTGTTAATAAACTAAGTTGCCAAGGATGTACATAGGACAAACAGGGCGCACAGCAAAGAAAAGGATTGACGGACACAAAAGAGCGTGTAATCTTGGGCACCCTGACAAATCCGCAGTAGTGGAATACTTTATAGACTCCGGACATTTTTTCGCCTTTAAACCGATAATTTTGCATTAACCCAGTAATTACAGTGCACGAATAATAAAAGAGGCAATTGAAATACACAGACACCCAAATGGCATAAACAAAGACGACGGGCTGAAATTAAACTCAACATGGTTCCCAGCACTCATACTACACAAATGAATAGAAATATGCCTACTGCCAACTGCGACTCGGTATAAATTACTAGTACTTAAACACATACTTTTTTCTACAAGACACTTAGTTTACCATAAAGATGGCTCCTGCAATGGTAGCCGAAACGTCGGAAAAAATCCAACAGACACGGTATCACCCAAAAAAGAAACAAACTGAGCCTTATCTCTGTTTAAAATACCAAAATTTAATCAGTTGATAAGCTAGTTCATAAAACATTTACTTTGCACCGGGATAGTCTGCAGGGTAAGAACGGCTACTCCAATTAGGGCCGCAATGTTCACTCGCGTGTAGATCAAATAACAGATGAGCGCTATTTGGAATGGCATTATCCACAAATAGTGCAGGAAGATCAGGACATTGTCGAACCGGCTGACATCATTGGACATTAGGTTGACGAGCTGCCCGGCCGTTGTCTGACCGAGAGATTTCCCGCTGAGACGCAGCACCTAGAAAAAAATACAATGTTACTAGATGTTTGTATACAACTCCTTACCGAGCGATTACGCACAGCTTACCATTATATTTGACTTTCGGTAATAATATTTTTATAGTAACTATGCTTAAAATAAATACAACAATGAGGAATTCCAGCCCAACCCGGAATTAAATTTTTTAAATGTTTTCGTGTACACGTAAATATTTAAAAAAATTGGAGTAGGATGAAACATCTCGTCAAATAATGACGTCACTCCTTATATCTACGTATAGTATTTCCGGTTTCCGCTTTAAAGCCCCCGCACCTTGTAAGGAACGTTTTGACCATAGAAAAAAAAGAGTATAATTTGACATTTCAGCCAGAGATTATGTCAACTTTCTAGGTTTTTCTAAATCGAAGTGTTCGTAAAAACAACAATAACATAGAAATGAGCAAATTACGATCATCTAAATAAAGTAATCAAAGCAATATTCCATAGATTCTTGTCAGGTCAGTGAAAGTAAGAACGCCAACTCTTTCATGACGTCACTACTGAAAAGTGACACACTGATTACAGTCATTTGGCGCGGTATTTGATAAATGTAACTTTAAAAAATCATATCTTAACTAAATAACGCACAAAAAAAAAATACATATATTTTTGCTTAGTTAAATAGTACGCTAATAGAAAAAAAAAATAGAAAACAGTGGAATTCCTCATTGTTATAAATCCGAAACTTCAGCCCTACGGGAAATTGGATACAAAAAATATTTTCTCACATGAGGTAAAAATTAAAGCATTAAATTGTACTGCAAAGTTTTTTGAAAATGTACGGAAAAAATAATCAAAATATATTTTGATAAAAGTGCACTACTTTGAATGACGTCACTGGTTCGTGTAAATCAACCTATGATCAGACAGCTATGGAAGATTTCCGGTCTGCTTGTCGCTTCTGGACCAATGGGAAGAATGAATGAGAATAAGCGGAAATGAACCTCTGACGTCACACGCGGAGTTATATCAGAAATACAAAACTTTAAAAAATCGTAGCGCTGATTATACGATGTACAAAAATAAAAAAAAATAATTTTGACTTTGTTTAATTAACAAATAATAAAATAAAACCACTGAACTTTCTCATTATAAATCACCACCGCCGTTTATATCTTCCTACGAAAAATAATCTATATAGCTTGCAGATTACAAATATTATTTGAAGATTCTCTATTTGTAACCTAGTATTTCGAACGTTATTTCCGAAGGACTATTTTTCTTTGATGCGATACGAATATAATGAATATTCACAAAAACCGGCTCAGAGATAATTTGCTAACGCTAAACTCCAAGAAAACCAAAAAAGAGTCCAAATATAAAAAGCCAACCAAGAATAAAATTCAGGATACAAATTGTAACGCGCTCACCAGCTGTAAATGCTACCATATGGAATGTGTACAAGACATAAAATATTTGGATATTTTTATTGACGCACATCTTAACTGGAAAAACATAAATTATTTAGTCAATAGTAGTAACACATTATTTACTCCGATCCGCGGTACTGTTCTACCTCAAAAAGCTCGCCTCTTATTGGTCCCACGCATATCGTATGATTAGGGAACATCCAATAAGAATTATAAATCCCTCGATATGAAAATATTATTTTTGTCTAAATTCTAGATTGGCGGTAATGCGCCTATTAACGAAAAGGCGGACTGTAAATGAAAATCGAATTTCATTCAGTTTTGTGAATGGGAAATATTTGAGAAAGGATAGGAACGTGAAATGGATACCTACCTTTAATATGATCTGAATGTTCTTCAATTTCTGGCACTGGATCACAAAATAAACTATAAATATAACAATGTTTTCCACGACGCGCAACGATTCCAACCACTTTTTATCCGATTTTATGTCAAGTCAAAAATGTTGTTTTGTTTTTGTTCTAAATCCGAATCTTCTAATTTTGAATATCTTCTATCTTGATGTTAGGTAGGTACCATAAGAATGGGTCAAAGGAAGGATGGGAACGAAAGGTAATCGGCCAGGAATAGTTTCGATAAATGCTGTTATTTACTTAACAGCGCCAACCGACAATATGTTTCTCCATTGTAATTTGCTGAGGCCGTATATACAATAAATAAATAATATCATCCCGGGATTGACAACATAAGGAGTACGAAAGCTAAATTAGACCATCTGGACAAGAACCGAAATGTCACCTCATATAAATACATAAAATATGTTCCTTCTGGATGACAAATTTAACAAAATAAAAGTTTTAATGGTTGATGTTTTCAATGTGCGACAGTTTGAGTAGCTGTCATTCATCTATTGGCCTTCCTGCGATGAAGCGTACCTTTCTGTAGAGCAGGGAGCAGCAGGCTACTCTGATCCTCATTCCCAGCTGTGTCTGCGAGAGGTTAGTGTGGTGCTGTATGAAGACAGACATCATGGAGAGGCCGACCACACACGAGGCGTACATGTACGCGTCCCCCTTGGTCATGGTGCTGCCGGCTGCGAAGTAGTCTATCAGGAAGGCCAGGGCGATAGGCTGGAAAGACCTGAAAGGAAAATAATCGGTTTATATTAATTAGCATTTCGTGCAAATCTTCATAATTATAAATATTAAAATGAAAAAATGGTTATAGGAATGGATATGGTACAAGAGGAGCTCTCTGTTGTATTCAATTGCTAGTTGAAAATTTCCGCGACATGAACGTGGATGTTTCATAGACTATGCTAAAGCATTTGATAAAGTGCGGCACCGAGAACTTCTAGAAATTTAAAAAAGAAACAACCCGGATTCTAGAGATATAAGGATAATTGGTAACCTCTACTGGTATCAAAAAGCTGCACTGAAAGTGGATGATGATAATTCAAGTTTGTCATTGCTTACACAAATGTTTGTATCCGATGTTAATACATCGGATACAAACATTTGTCGAGGAGTCCGGCAAGGATGCATTCTGTCTCCTCTCCTTTTTAATTTGTACTCGGAAGTCATTTTTAGAGATGCGCCAAATGAACTAACAGACGGCATTAGTATAAATGGACAAATTATAAACAATATCCGATACGCGGATGATACTGTCCTTCTAGCTATTACTATTGTATGGAAAGCCTGCAGCTATTATTGGACAGAGCTCACACGGCTAGTATGAATAAAGGGCTAGAAATGAATATTTCCAAGACTAAATGTATGGTTATTCGAAAAAAGCCACAAACTTTCTCAATGACTTTAAAATTCGGAGCGCAGGTTATTGAGCAAGTCCATCAATATAAATATTTAGGATGCTGGCTGAATGATAAATGGCGATCACTCACAAGAGATCAAAGTCAAAATAGGAATGGCGCGAGACTGCTTTTTCAAGATACGTGACCTTCTTTGCAGTAGAGACTTTAATTTAGACTTCCGAATGCGCATTGCTCGATGTTACGTCTTCTCAGTACTTTTTTACGGAGCCGAAACGTGGACACTCACCCAAAGCACTTCAAAAAATATCGAAGCCTTTGAAATGTGGTGCTACAGGAGGATATTAAAAATCTCCGGGTGGACAGAGTCCGAAACGATGACGTTCTCCGACTGATGGAAAAAGATAAAAAGGTACTGAAGACAATAAATAAAAGAAAACTTGAGTACTTGGAGTACGTGATGAGAGGCGAAAAATATAACATTTTACAAGTCATTCTACAGGGAAGGATTGAAGGAAGACGCAATGTAGGTAGAAGGCGCATCTCTTGGCTTAAGAACCTGCGTGACTGGTTCCATTGCAACACTCAGTCCTTGTTCAGGGCAGCTGCCAACAAAGTGAGAATGCTACGATGATATCCAACCTCCTTCGATGAGAGGAACAATAAAAAGAAGAAGAAGAAAGAAAAAAAGCGGGATTTAGCGGGATGACGGAACAGGGAAACATCACATAGTGCGTATACCGATAAAAATATATGAAATGGGTTTAGAATAATTAATTGTATTTTCAAAATCAATATGGATATTGGGGAGAAATGCGTTGCTAGTAAAACGCGACGCGTTTGGCCTTGGTTGTTGTGACGTTAGGATTCGTGATAATGTTCTTAACCAATTTCAATGGCCGGGAACAAATAAACACGAATCGTGACATATTAGGGGCGTGGCCAATGGAATGACAGTTTTTGCGGGAATTCAAAATTACAAATTAAAAATATTTTGTATGCTACTAATAATTAGCAAACAATTTTTTTTACTGGACATAGCTCAATCGTAAATAACTATCGACGTACTTAAAAACATGCTAAGCATTTGAGCAATCACAATGAACAATAATAAACATGCCCAAGTCATCGCGGTCATAAGTCAACGCGTGTGTAGTCTCTAAATTGTATTTAGTAGTAATATTTTATTTTTTTGTTATCTAAATAAAAAATAAATAAATAAAATAACTATCGACGTGCTTAAAAACATGCTAAGCATTTGAGCGATCACAATAAACAATAATGAGCATGCTTAAATTATCGTAGCCATAAGGCAACGCGTGTGTAATCTCTAAGTCAACGCTCGTGTCGGTTTGTTTTTTGTTTTCCCCGTAAATAAATACAGTTCACTGGCGAAAAATCGGCGTTTACTATAAAAAATAATACAATATACTGCATTTGCAAAATAGTAAGGAGTATCTAATACAAAAAAGTGAAAATTAAACTACACTTACTATGGAGACTGCTTTTCTTGACATTTGGCTTGCCAATAGCCACAATTTTATACACCTATTTACAATCCCAATCCACAAAAATGACTTAATTCTCTTACGCAAGAGCGCGTCTATACTTTGTTATACATTTTTTACGGTAAATTGAGATAATCAGTCAGATAAGTAACCATTGGAAATTTTACATAAATAAAACACTTTTGTCATTAATGTATTATTAAAACCCTAAAACAGGGAACTGCATTCATAATAGCATACGCACTAACAAAAACACCACAAATCGGATATAATTAATTTAATAGTTTCACCTCCTTAAAAATGCAACCGATTGGTATGAGACCGGTGACTAGTATACAAAACTAAATAATAAGCCGTCGCATAGGCTTTGGCGAAAGGGCTTTTGCAATAACCGGACCTTTGGCGTGGAATATTCTGCCTTCAGAAGTTCGAAATAGGGTATTATCACCCGGGAGGAATATCGGATTTAACATGTTGCACATATAAAGGATTTCTCAAAGACTCTTTTAGTGTTTATAAAAGCTCTAATAATCAATAATTTCATATAACTTTCGTTTACTATTTTCAACATGTCAGAAAAGCTATTTTATTCGGTTGGTACTAAATTCGATCATCCAAACCCACCCAACAGTACACCACGAATCGTGCATTTGTTTGAAATGTTGGTAGTACCGAATAGAAATTCAAACGATGCGTATTGTTGTTTATGATTTTTCCCCCTCTTTAGCCAACCTTGAAATAAATGGCGACCGTAAAATGGGGCGACATTTAAATCGTAAGGCGACTTTGATCAGCGGATATATTGTTTATATTTATCTCTATAACTTCTGATTATTAATAAATTTCGGTCAATTTTAAGTGTTTTTTTTATGGGAATACGGAATACGCTTTAAATGCAATTGTTATATAACTTTATTTCAAGTAAGAATCGTCAAGCTATTTTTTTTTTATTTAGTGATAGACTATTTATTTAATGATAAAAGTAATTTCGCGTAATTTGCATTGTCTTGACATCACTGGTATTTATATTACCGAGTATCCATTATTATGATTGTTTTCATATTTTAATTTTTTATTAACGAATAATAAGAAGTTTTCTAAAATGAGCTGAAATCAATCATTTTATATACATCTTTTTTTGCGAGCGACATGATTCGAACTTATTAATAAAAGTTTTGAGACAGGGCCTACAAAAAAATATTTTGCTCAAATACTAGGAAAAGCTGTTATAAAAATTTGAGCTGCTTCCAACCATTACAAAATATTATTTGAAACACTATACAATAAATAATACAAAGCTAAACATCCTTAAAAGCATTTTAGCCAGTTTTACAGAACAGAAGAAAAATTTTATTTACCAAGAGATAGTAAAATGTGGGGACTGGGGATGGGATTTCAGAATGTAAATAAAAAATATAATGACTCAAATTAACGAGTCTAAAAGATTTTCTTTTAAAGGTGAGTAAATAAAAGTGAAGCTTCGTCCTCAAACGATAACGGTGAAGGGATTAATTTAGTTAATCGGATAATTGTTACGAAATGCTTGTAAAAAAAACCTCATTCACTTCAATTGCACTTCTTGTGAAATTTTGTCAAACACATTGAATATGGCCAATATTAATTTCCGAAGTATGTTTCACGTCTTTGTACGAAACAGATAAAATAATTGCTTTTCTGGAATAAAGTAATGGATTCTAAGTTATTCGGTAAAATAAATGTTTTCAAAGCTGTGAAAGATAAGTTTACATCAAATAAAAAAAACACAACAACCTCTCATTCTGTTTCGATAATAATGTCAGCCAATAAACAAATTCTTATACACAATAATACATTTATTAACTGATAATAATATTCAATCAGAAAGCAAGGTATATTATGTTATATTTATCAATTATTTGAAATATTTCATTAAAACTTTTTTTTTAATAACCGTAATATTATTCAATTTTAAACTTGATTATATTCAATCAGAAAGCAAGGTATATTATGTTATCTTTATCAATTATTTGAAATATTTCATAAATACATTTGATTAAATAACCATAATATTTTTCCATTTTAAACTTGATTTATATTTTAATTACTATTTTTGAGTTTACATCAAAATTCCATTTTTTGGTTAACAATAATTAGAAAAATAATTTCTGTTTTATGTGGAATGAAAGTATATTATTTTTATTTACTTAATTATTTCTTGAGATTCGACTTAAACGCTTATTAATTACACGCCTTTTCATAATTTCCTAATTCCTGGGTTTTTTTTTTTCGTTGGTAATTTATTATTGGAGAATGGATAATATAATTCAGAAAGAAGTGAAAAGTTATATTTATAATTATTTTTTGTATAGCACTGACTGAAAACACTGTTTTTTTATAATTTATATGTTATACTAAAAATATTTACTGATTAAAAATAAAATAAACAAATGATTGTAAGACGTCACTCCTCATTTTATACACAAGAGTAGTTTTTCTTTTTTACGTAAAGCGAAACGTTAATGTAAATATATGTATTAAATTTATTTAAAAAATGTATTTAGTAGTAATGTTGTATACGTTGTATACTTATATTTTTTTTATCCAAATAAAGAAAAAAAAATGTTCAAAACAAACGCATAAAATCATGATGTATCAAAGCGTCCCCGCTCCGAAGGGTTGACTTTGATTCCCAAGTTTTTATTATTTTCTCGGTCACACGTTTAAAGTTCGAAACTGATCAAAGTCACCCCATTACACTTACTCTACTCGAATCATAAACTTTTACGTAAAAACTATCTCGGCATTCGATGACGTCAAACTTAGTGACGTCATGAGTTGTCTGTTTTTATTTACATCCAAATGACTAGACTTTGATCCTGTATATCTCCCTTATTTCTTAGCGGATTTTTATAAAAATAGTACCGATTGTCTTGTGATTTTTCAAGTTAATTTATTAGCTAATAAAAAAATCCGTGATAATTGCCCATTGTGCAACAGAATCCCTTTTCAGAAAAAAATTAAAAACTTGTTTATTTGTGAAGTCGTTTCCTGACTTGAAAAGTGCTACTTTTGAGATGTAATTTTTAGAAGTACCATATTATGTGTTTTACATGATATGTAAAATTTGTTTATTAGTATATAGTAATTAAGAGTTGGCCTGTAGATGGACCTTATTTTTTTATTTAAGTATAATGTACTGCGCCCTTGACGTGATTACTCACGAAAACGGCACTATAAAAATTTTTGAAATTTATTATTTTTAAGTATTTTTTTTAAAAAATGTTTAATACCATTGTTAGACAAGTGCAACAAGCAGTTCTCGAATTCCTTTACTCTATTGTGGATTATGACGTCAGCAAGAATCTTGTTAGAATTTTACGACCCGGATTAAGAACAACGATATGTCGAGAGAATTATTACTGTAGTCAAAACTCCATTTTTCGCGAAGAAAATTTGATTTCACTTTACAAATAATTAAAATACGGGCCCAGTAGTTTGTCATGTTTCCTTAATAGAATAAATAAATAAATACACTCCACATAGTAGGAATGGTCTAATTACGAGATGGCTTCCAGCTTATCATTTGACCCCGGTGTGAACTATAAATTATACCCAGTCTACCTAATAGCTCCATATTAAATTACTCGACGCATTCTCGTTTAGTAAAAGCGTTGTCTGCTCTGCGTTCGAAGGAATTAAATACAGCTCAATTATATGTTACTGATTGTCGAGATGAGTGGAGTGATTTGGATGCAATTAAAATGATTATTACTTCAAAAGAAACACATCTCAAAACATAAATGTCATTTTCTTTGAAATTTTTGATATTACCAACATGAAAACATATTGTGATATTTTTATTTATTTGAAGCTCAGACTTTACGGTTATTATTATTGCGTATTATTGCGATTGAAATAAACGATATTTAAATTTATTTCAACAGAGAGGGAAAAAGTTTTCGAGAAGAAATTTGGAAGTCTAGGCATTTACATGGCTTATGACCTGTCATTGGCTGGTTTAAGTGGCCACTTTACACACTGTGTAACATTCACCATTCTGCCCATGTTTGAACATCCACATTTCCTCAACTCTTCCATCTGTTGACTTTTGTGAAGTGAAAGAGCTGAAACCTTTATCACGTGGGTGAGATTCATCCGGCTGAACCAAATCACCTACTAGGCAACGCCTGGAAACAATTTTCCAATTTTTATACTTCTTCTTTTACCAGGTAGTAATTCAACAATGTCAAATCCAGCCAGTCTGCAAGCATTTGGACATAATCAAACATTGTTAAACGATATTTGTTTACACTTTTAACATTTTAATTCTTTTTTAAACAAACTATTTTTACAGTAACTAAAATAAAAATTGAAAATAAAAATATGTACGCATAAGCTAGTTTAATAACTATTTATATATACACTTTTGATCAAGTAGCCACTTTCTCATTTTCCTCTTGTTAAATTGTGTGTTATTTAAGTTCTTTTGGCAATAAATTATAAATGTTAGGTACTAAATAATTGAGATTTTGTTTTTAATAACATTTTTTTTACTGACAGGTTTCGAAGTTACAAGCAAGCTTATCAAAATATAATTTACTAGTTAATTTAGTTTTATTCTAGAATATTCTAGATTAATGGGTGCTAGATTTTATTGCTTTCAAAAGCATTTTTTTCAAAATAATAAAAGTATTATCAGCATAAAAGTACCCGATTGAAAAACTCTACAGGTAGCGTTATTTTTTTAATCTCCTGGGTACGTATTCTGATGAAAAGTTAAAATATATCTTTGATTTTATCAACTAAGTAAAATTAAGGTTTCTGTATGAAAAATATTCACATTTTTTTCTTTCTAAGCATATTCAATTGCAGGTTACCGACAAAGATCTCTAAGTTCAGTCATATCACTCCACTACTTCGGGAACTACACTGGCTACGTTTTCCACAGAGGGTCGAATACAAACTCTGTTGGCTTATGTATAAGTCACTGCACAACTCGGCTCCGGAATATCTAAGGGAACTATGCATTCCAGATGAACTAGCTGACAGGCGTCTCACGCTTAGATCAGCTACGTCTACGGCGAGAGGAAAAGTTATTATACCTCTACGCAAACAGCGCACTAAATTTGGTGAACGCGCATTTGCGGTCGCAGGCCCTATGGCATGGAATGCTCTCCCAGCAGAGGTGCGAGGCTGTGAAAGTGAAGTGATGTTTCGGAAAAAAACTTAAAACCCACTTGTTCTCTAAATCATTTGAATAAATCCGTAGCACGTGACAACAAAATAAATTATTTTAATTAAATTACAAATTTAAAAGCTTCAATTAAATTAACTTAACAATAGAATCACCATGTAAAGCGCCCTTGAGGTATTTTATTACGAAAATGGCGCTATATAAGTTATCCATAATAAATAAATAAATAAATAAATAAAGGTACTTTGAATTTTCATCCAAATATACTCATTTCGTACATAAATATCGATGTTACTTTATACCGTCTCGGAATGTACCGACGAAGATTGCGTTCATAATCGCGGCCCTGTTCGCCATTTTTTTATAGCCCCGCCATACTATGCTCCTTGCGCTGCTCATGCTCATGCTCCTCGCGCTGCCGCCCTCTTGCCCGATGTTGCCCTCTCCGCCCACACACTGCTCTACTCGCGCAATTAATCGCACTTGTCATTTGTCTTTGCTATACAATGGACGATAAAACGGTGGCAGCGAGCGCGCTATGCATTTTTAGTATAGTTAATTATATCAATGTCATACAAAGAAATATACATCATTCAAAAATGACGCGTGCGTCTTGTGTGAGCGCTCGATGCGTATTGCGACCGCGAGATTATGTGGCCAGCCACTCGCGCTCATATTGCCGGTCCTTTGACTCGCGAACAAAAACCGACAAATTGGGAGCGGTGGGCACGACGAGGAGCATGACGAGTAATGTTGCAACACTGCGTCTCTGCCTCCTTTCCTCGCTACTTCCCATGCCACTCGTCGAGTGTGTGGCAGGCCCATTATAAACATTGCAACTGACAGACAATAAAGTAATAATGACAATAATAAATAATAATAACAAACGACATACTTGCACACCATCGCTTGTATGAAGTTGAGGAAGCCATCGAGTACGTAGCTGGCCAGGAAAGTGTTCACAAGCGCCCTCAGAAGGGATGCTTTTCTTCCCGATCTTTTGGCCTTTTGGATTTCTGCACACCAGTTTCTAGAATCAAATACATTTTTAATTTTTTTAACTTATTTATTTTATTTTTCAAAAATATTTTTTTCTTTTTTAAAATTAAGCCAATCAACAGGCTTAAGTAAGCCCTAATAGATTGGCATCAATGACTTATACTTAATCTAAACATTCTTAAAATCTACTTAAATTAACAAAGTGTATAATTAACAAAAGGTATGTACATACATATTATTTATTTTAAAACGTTCTTAAATGCATTGTTTAAAACTATATATTAAAGTCGTAATAAACCTTTATTATTCATGCAATTTTTTCTCTGTTTTTCTCTATCTTATCTCTTTCTGAATTTAATTTATCAAATATTTTTGTGTACCGTGTATTATATTATTATCTTATACATATATACTTACTGTAAACTAATTTTTATTATTTGTTTTGAACATTAATTTGTTAAATTATAGTAAAATTATTGTTAATGTAGGTTAAGTGTAAATAATCAATGTAATTTATAAGAACCTGCTGACGAGTTGTATGTATGCAACTCAGCAGGACTTTAATTTAAGACTATTTTGTAAATATTTTTGAAAAATAAATAAAAATAAAAATAAAATAAAATACCATTTTTTTTGCTTAAATTCTTTACAAGTTATTAACAATTTGCTTTTCAATTCTAACATTTTTCTTATATCCATATTTATCTTTTTTATTTTTTATAATGCAAAGTTTCACCTTTTATTTTGCATTGCAGTATGCTTTTTTGTTTCTACATGTATAAAAAAAGTCTTGTTTATTTTTAAAATTATTACTTACTATGTTTGTACTTAACTGTATAATTTTTGTAAATGCCCCTTGGGCGTAATAATAAATAATAAATGAATGATGAATGATGAATGATGAATGATGAATGATGAATGATGAATGATGAATGATGAATGATGAATGATGAATGATGAATGATGAATGATGAATGATGAATGATGAATGATGAATGATGAATGATGAATGATGAATGATGAATGATGAATGATGAATGATGAATGATGAATGATGAATGATGAATGATGAATGATGAATGATGAATGATGAATGATGAATGATGAATGATGAATGATGAATGATGAATGATGAATGATGAATGATGAATGATGAATGATGAATGATGAATGATGAATGATGAATGATGAATGATGAATGATGAATGATGAATGATGAATGATGAATGATGAATGATGAATGATGAATGATGAATGATGAATGATGAATGATGAATGATGAATGATGAATGATGAATGATGAATGATGAATGATGAATGATGAATGATGAATGATGAATGATGAATGATGAATGATGAATGATGAATGATGAATGATGAATGATGAATGATGAATGATGAATGATGAATGATGAATGATGAATGATGAATGATGAATGATGAATGATGAATGATGAATGATGAATGATGAATGATGAATGATGAATGATGAATGATGATTGATGAATTAAATAAATAAAATAGCAGTTTTGGAATATTTTCCATATTGTCAGTGTTGAAATTCAAATATGTGATCGCGCAGAAGGATTTTACGTCGGAAAACGTAAATATTTTGATTTAATATTAGGTGTTCACGGATGTTCCATTGTGATCGAATACAATAAACAACCATGGTGAGAAATTGTTATCACGTCGCTTATTAGCACGTCGATAGTTATTTGTGATTGAGCTACGAACCGTACTCTTCATTACGAGTTGACCTGTATTAATATAAATACTATTACACAATAATTTTAAAGGTAGGTCAAGTGCTTGAATTAACTTTTAAACATAATACTTGTAAGATATAAGATATAAGAGATAATAAATTGATGGAAGTGTAATAACCTACTTAATAACATTAGAGTACCTAAATCGTTTATATTTGTATGTAATAGTTATATCTAGGAATTCAATAGTCTTTTTAGAGTAATTTAATTGCTCGTTAAACCTATATTTTAGGAGAAAATTTTCGTTTAAAATAAATCATTTCTCGGGAGTTTAAATTGATTTATGACTCATGTTTTTAGATCATATTTTTAAGGAAATTCAAATGATTTCCATTTAGAGAAGTAAGAAAGAATTCTAAATTTGTTGCAACAGAGAGGGAAAACATTTTTGAGAAGGCAATATGAGTCAGATTGTCTAAGAAGTAAGAAGCAAAATGAACATTTCGTTAGTATTGCCAGGGTAGTAAATTTGTTTACCCCACTTTTCTTATCTAATGAGAGAACTAATAAAAAATGGACCTCGGATTAAACAACACTGTGGTGGACATTTGGCCGACAATATCTTTAAAACATCAACTATTATTTAACGAGATATAAAAATATACAGTTAGTTGAAGTTGAAAACTGTCTCAAGTTTTATACTTTTACGGTATGGTTTCGTACTTACTTCTCTAATTTGTTAGTCAATCTCTCAGACTCATCTTCCGGCATGGGCTTGCAAAGATCTTGCGTAGTTAAATCCTTTTTATTTCCCTTATAAAACAAAGGCATAAGCCATAGAAAAAACAACTTTGAAAACCAATTAGCTCTCTCCCGCGAATTAGTTTTTCGCTCTATTTTCACTGCGTCTTCCCGTTTTTCCACAGCTTCCTTGGACGCCATTTTGATCACAAATAATACATAAATAAATAATAATACTATTTATTTCAATACCCGATGTTTTTCAAAGGAATCACATGTTTTTACTAACTATTTTCATATCGAAAATAAAATTACGGAGACACTTTAATTTATATTTTTTCACAATTATTTTTTTCGCTAAAAAATAACGTTTTTAAACTCTATTAAAAGTTTTAGTGTTTAACAGGAAATGCGACCGTCTTCATCTGCGTTCACTCCGTTTCTGATTTCCGATCTTTGTAATTAAAAAATGGATTCTAATGGTCAATTGGATCTCATTCAGATAATAATCATTATCAGTTATAAAAATTATAGCAACTTAAAATTTATTTTATTACTGTGCTAAATTAATTTTGTTAGCATATGAAATGCTATTCTAAGTTTGTCAATATAGAAATATAACTTTTTTTTACATTTTAAAAGTAATAGTAATAAAAGTCCATGAAATACTGTTCAGAAAAAAAATCTTGTTATTGGTAGCATAAAAAATACTTTTAAATGTGTAATTTTGATTCCCGCAAAAACGGCAATTCCAGTGGCCACGCCCCTAGTACGTCACAATTGATGTTTACTTGTTTCTTGCCATTAAAATTTGTGTAGAACAATATCAGGAATCTTGACGTCACAATAACCAAGACCAAACACGTCGCGTTTTTCGACGAACGTATTTTATTGAATTTCTTTTTCACATTCATGTATGAAAACATTTCTCCACAATATCCATATTGATTTTGAAAATACTATTAATTATTCTGAATTTATTTTTATCGGTATTCGTAGTATGTGATATTTCTCTATTCCGGTAAAAACGGTCCATTGCATTGGCCACGCCCCTAATATATCACAATTCGTGTAAATTTCGAACTTTGTTTGTGACCGTTTAAATTGAAATAGAACATCGTCATGAATCTTAACATCACAATTATCAAGGCCAAGCATGTCGCGTTTTTGTAGGGACATATTTTTTTGTAATTACTATTTAAAGTTGTGCATGAAAAGCTTAAATAAAAATAGCCGTTTTGGAATATTTTCCATATTTACAGCGGTGAAATTAAAATATGTGATTGCGCAGCAGGATTATACGTCACGAAACGTAAATATTTTGACATTTAATATCTGTACCTCAGAGGTAGACGGATGTCAATCCAAACGTCAAATGTTCAACAAGAGTCTAAAGAATACATTTTCTGATGTGATTTCTAAAATGTATAGCATTAATTTGTATTTTCAGTATCATAATACATTGGTTCTTTCATTATAAGACTTAGATTTCTTTAAAATCAATGGACATGATCATAATCAGGTTGTGGTCCCGTGGCTAGTGTCTCGGACTCACGGACCAAAGGCCCGTCGTTCGAATCCCACTCTACCCCAACTTGATTCCATTTTCTAATAGTGAGTTATTTACAACTCGTTGAAAATGGCCAACAAAATTTAATATTTGGGTAAATCATAAGAACGCAAATATTTATTTTTTCTAAAAAAATAAATAAATAAACTGGATACGAAAATTGAAATGTCATTTCATCAAATTCGTTATATATATATATATATATATATATATATATATATATATATATATCATAGCAACCGTTACGGGTAAAGTGATCAATATTCGCAACGCTATCCATACAGTTCTTTTAATGATATTTGATAACATTCAAAACAATGATAGGATTAACCACATTCTGATCAGGCAAAAATTATTTCAGACTTATGAGTTCATCACACAACATACAAACATCTATATCGGATTTAGAATCTACTGTCAATTTCAATTGAAAATTACCACAGAGTTTGAGAAGATCTGGTTTTTCCGGAATCTTTTTTTAATTAACAGAAAATACCAAAATTTCGAGTACTCATTTAACTTTTGAAATCTTTCAATGAGTGAAATTAAGGTAGTGTCCAAAAGGCTGTAGAAAGTTATAGGCTCATCATGGGCCATTATAACGAGGTTGTCGCTAGATTTAGGAAATTTACGAGTAAGTTGGACTCTCTCGATGAGCAAGAGGATAAAATGAGGCGCCTGCAGCGCCCCTTTATATCTGGCGCCCTGGGCGGTCGCCCAACCGCGACCTACCCGAACGCCGCTACTGTTTATGTTGCTTGCAGACCCGACAGTTGTGCCTGGTTGCGTACTGCAAACCAGTTTGTTTATAAAAAAATTCAACATGACATTGGCAAAAGCATACAATTTATTATGCAACGCCATTTTTTAAAATTTTTTTTGAACACACCAATACATCATTTTTCAAAAATTGTGGGCTCGCCGCTTTCTACATAACTACGTTCAATTGAATATTAAGAAGGCGGGTACTTTAAAAGTAATTAAAATAAATTACCCGACATTATGACGTGACATTATCATAAGAATTAAGAATTATAACTTGTCACTGATTTCCCTAACTGATAAGTGATAAGCATTTATTTTGGGTATTAGAAGATGACATTTTAAAACCCGTGTCGGTATGTAATATAACTAGACTTTTCATTCAAGTTTCTTTGTCATTCGAGTAAACATGTCAGTAAAAGAAACATGGCCCTACTTTTCTTCATACAAACGTGGTCCCGTATTTTCCCCTTGGATTACGGCACTAAAGCAATGATTTTTTTACACACTATATTTACCATTGACGTGTATCCATCGTTTTGCTTCTGTATTAATATAATTATTTTTTTTAAATATATATTTTTTTTACAATATACACATGAGGTAAAATAGAGTATAAAAAAAATATAGCCCTCTCATTCCCGGACCAATCAGCATGAATTCTTGCTTTTTCATTAAAATTATGCTCAGTAATGTTATTTTTTAGAGCATATTCATACGCCGATTTTTGTAATCTGAAGCGAAGTGCAGCCATACAATATTTTCGCTAGGAACTTAACCTGGGAATCCATTTCATCTTCTTGTTCTCTTGCGAAATCTGGATGTCTTCCCAGCTGTGAGCTATTCCAGTTCTTGATCTTCAGTCTTTCTTGAAGCGTTGAAAATAGTACGTCAATAGTTCGAGCTGCTTCTCTGATCGGTTTTTTTTCATACACTAGTTTAAAAGCTTTATGTAACCGATCTTGGCTCCATGATGCCTTTAAACGTGATCTGTTTCGTGTTTTTAGAGAAGGTAATTTAGGCATCTACAGGGCTTATGACCTGTCATTGGCTGGTTTAAGTGGCCATTTTACACACTGTGTAACATTCACCAGTCTGCCCTTATTCTCTGTTGTAATACGAGTATGTTAATATTGGCGGCCTCCGTGGTGTAGTGGTCAAGACGCTTGACTCACGCACGGAAGGTTCCGGGTTTGATTCCCGGTGAGAACACAAAAAAATAAAATGTGATTTTTCTCAAGCCTGGGTGTTCTGTGATGTAATTCACCACTGTAATTGGGCCTCCTAGCCTGTTGTGGTGCAAAAAAAAAACATATTCCCCAATAAATTTTATAGGCGTATGATGAGTTACTGCTCTATACTATTGGATTTGACGCCTTCATTTCGAAGCGTACTGTCATATGCCAAGTCTATCTGCTTCGTACGGTAAAATATAACTTCTTGAAAACTAACACCTCCCCAGGGAGTTGAATCTAGTACTTGTCTGGAAAAAATTGGACAAACTCAAAATATTATGATTTTCACTCAGGACATTATTGCGACCTTAAGCATTACCCAAAACACCTAATTAGGTTGAATTGACAAAACCGTATTAGTTTTATTACCGCTTTTGAGGCAGTTTTACACATTATTTGACGTTTAATCATCAGTGTGGCCATTATATGAAGCAAAGGGTCGTCGCCTTAAAAATAAATAAATATATATACGAATTCATCACTCTCTAGGGGGTAGAGTAGATCCATAATACCACCCCTGGGCTGGTATTCCAAACGCTCTCGCGGCAGTAGAAAAACCATTCATATCGCGTATTTACTTATAAAATAGTTACGATTCAGAAAAGCACCGCTGGTCTTTATGTCCGAATCCGGATTCCACTCATCATTTAATCAGCACCCAAAATCTTTAAAACGGGTAACCTGTTCTATACCACTGTGGAGTTCATAGTCTATTGATCGATTACACACACACATGCTAAATAATTTCACCTGAAATATAGTACGACGACCGATGAAGCGAGTCATCATTTTATATCGAATACAATACATTATATTTTGCGATACATAAGAGCGACGTCCTGCAGTACATTTACGCCATAAAGACACGAACAAACGAACGTAGCCTGTAAAGAAACCACAGGGCGTGGTGACGCCCAGTCAATCAGTGAGTCCCAGTGCTGCCAGTTCAACACCTCTTCACCGTAACATTCGCGCGACATAATTCAATTCATTATTTATTCGCTGTGTAATAAATACGCATTAAACAACAACCTCGTGTCTTCTGTTGATCTCTAACCGGGGTAGGAGCTCCAAACCTCAGCAACCCAATCCTACACCACTGCCATCTATAGAGAGACGGATGTTAGTGCTTCTCCGTTTGTTGGCCACCATAGCTTTGGCCTTTAGAGCGTTCATTTTGATTCTGGATTCATTCCCTGAATTATTTACATTGTCGACAAATTGCTGTAGAAGATAAGCAGTATCAGCTATAATGGTAGTCGCTTATATTGTTTACCACTTTACCACTTATTTTAATTCCTATGTAAACATTTTGCAAAGCCTCTCTAAATACGAATTTGGAGCATAAGTTAAAAAACATCGGTGAAAGTATACGCAACCCTACCTTACACTTTTCATAAAACGTATTTTTTTATTTAAGAAGGTAAACATGAACAGAAAAAATATAAAAGGAAAAATAATAAAACCCACTAAACCGCGAAACCGGCTTGTCAGCAGGTTTCTTATTTTTCCTTTTAAGAAAAACATTAGAGAAATTTTATAAATTTAAAAAGTAATATAAACATTATTAAGAACTAAAAGCATATATATTTTTTGCACAAAATTTACAAAAAAAAAATGAATAGATGACTGTTAACATAAAATAATAATCAGTATAAAGCCTTGTTACATATAAGCCATTTAATTATTTTTTTCTTAAAAGTTTCGTCAACATTTTCTTTTAAGATCTGCTTAGGAATCTTATTGAAATTTTTAGTCATTATACAATGAAGTGTTCTTTGGCCATACTTGTTTACAAACCTCGGTACTGACAAGCTTTCACGTTGTGCTAGCCTTGTATTATGTGAATGTATATACCTTTTCTGATAGTTGCTATCAAATCGATCTGTAGTCACAAATTTGAGCCATAGAATAGTATTTACGGACAGGCACTCTCACTTTTTAAAAAGTTCGGGTACCTCTTTCTTGTCAATTCTAGCTGATCTGTTAATTAATTTAAGAGCCGAGTTTTGTAAATATTGATTTTTTTAAATGTTGGTTTAAAAAGAAAGGCACCTACTGGTAATACCATACCTAATAGTTGATTCCGCTAATGATAGATAAATAAGTCTTAATGTTTTTATTGGTACAAAATATTTTATTCTAAACATACTGCCAATAACAAGTGTCCTTAACCTTTTACTGTACCTATGTTGTTAGTTTTAATATTATTTATACGGACGTGTGCAGTTTGATTCGAATAAAGGCTAAAGATTATCCTTACATCGTTCCCATCCAACTCAATTTTGTTAAGGTTCTAACAACTTGTGTCTATTCGCTATTGAGTCATTGAGTGCCATCTTAGGGATGACGCACATTGAGCCACTGGTGGCGGCCACTAAACTCGACCACTAGTGGCTCAGTCAAGCCACTAGACGCGGCCACCAATCGCAGCTGTTAGTGGCTTAGTGCCTGGCAAGAGTCGAACGCGTTCGTGTAATGGAAACACTCTTGATTTCGCTATTGTTGATTATTATCGAGATCCGTGAACTTTGTAAGGCTGAGATATGCATTATCGACAGAATTACGAAAGGGGTGCTGCGTTGGTTCGGACATGTAGAGCGAATGAACAACGAAAGAACGGCTAAAAGGATCTACGATGCGAATGTTGATGGATGCAGAAAATGAGGAAGACCGAGAAAGACATGGCATGATAAAGTCCATCAAATAATTGAAGATGAACATGTCAAAAGTAGGAATAATCGGCGTGCCTGCATGAGAGGATGTATGAATGTAGAGAAAGCGAGGTCTGTATGCAAAGATAGAATGATATGGCGTTCTATCCTTCTCCCTACGGGGAAACGGCGTGATGGTTTGTTTGTTTGTTTGTACGACGTAGAAAACGTCATCGAATCCAAAAGCATCGACGTAAAATTCATCGTCATTATCGGATTCATCAACTTTTCGCACAGAATAAGGACAACACCAACTGTTTTTTGAATAATTAAAATGTCATCCAGATAAGTTTTTTAGCTATTTTAGAATGAGCGTGGATGACGTGTGTGTGTTGGTGGGACGCGGGCGGGGAAAAGCCGGCTACTCCACAGGCCACCCAAGTGTGCGCACGATGCGAGCGACAAAACGTGGCCACTAGTAGCGAGCGCGGGCGACTCTCGCAGCTCGCGGATCGAACGCGGCTCTTGAAAGCTCGGTTTGCGCCGATGCTATACAAAATCTAGGGAAAAACTCGTCCGCAGCTTGTGGTCGCGTCTAGTTGCCGCCACCAGTGGCTTAGCGTGCGCCCGCACTTATAGTCGATAAAACACACGCCTACAGACATTTCTTTGCTGGTCAACATTTTTGGGTCAGCATTTGATTGGAAAAAAGGGCCTCCCCTGTGCCAAAACCACTGCGAAAACCGAATTGCGTCTTGCTAATGTGCATATCAAGTAGTTATTCCTGCGACCGGCTTTCCTATATAAGTCCTTTGGGTGCTATTCTGAATCCCCTCGCAAGAGCAGAAAAAACTTCCACCGTATATAAGGTGGGGATTTTTGATTTTTTATCAATATTTTAGCGACACTGATGATTAAACGCCAAATTACGTAAAATAAAGAATTGACATTTCGTTGTTCGATATTATAAAACGGTACAAAAAACAGAAAAAAATAATACGTTTTTTTGTTTTGGCCGAGTTTTTCGAATCCGGGGAATTTTATTTTTAAACTGGGAAGTTTTACTTTTTCGGCATCCCAACACTGATCCGTGCTCTGAATTCTGAATGTCTGAATCCCGATTTGAGGTTAGTTATTTGTAATTTCTTATGTTTTTTATTATGAAATGAAATATTCTTCGTGTTGTGTCCGATATAATTTTTGGTATGTTTTGTTACGATATTTTCAAAATACGTACTGAATCAATCACATAAACATAAGATTTCACGTTTAATATCATTTTTTCATAATGATCTTTCTTAGTTGCCGGTGCTGCACATGTTTTGTTTGACTTAATGTTTAAAACAAATATGATCGAGAGTCTTATTAATTGCTTTATTTCATCATAAATAATTTAAACGTAATAAATACTTGGCGGTTAACTGAATGCCGTGAATTAAAAATGATTTCGAAATGTTAGGTTATTATTTTGATGTTTTATTGTTGTGTGTTTTCAGAAAAAAAATGGGCAAAAGTAAGGATAAAAAGAAGGTTAGCGGTGCCGTGAAGACTGCGGCTAAAACTGAAAAGAAATTAGAAGCAAAAAGAAAAAAGGAAATAGCCAACATCGGCGAAGTAAGTTGAATGTTTACTTGGTCACGTGTTTGTTTTGATTTTCGAAACATGTATTGTATGAAGTACACGTGTTTTTGATCAAGGCGTCGAAATTATATACGGCGTGTTCTTTGTTCGATACACAAATACAGTTTAAAGGGGCATTCTCATGTCTTTTTCGTTTTTTAAAGCCTTCTACCAAAACTTGATGATATCAGCCGAAGTCATATATAATTATAGAGATAACACTCAATACAAATCCGAGCCAAAAAGTCGTCCCCAAAGGAAAGGGAATGGCCAGCGGGGGACGCAAGTGTCATCACGTCATATCACATTGACTTTGGCAAGCAAAACAATGTTTTTATTTTAGTATGTCCAAATGTTGCAGCCTAGACTTCCGTATTCCCTTCTCAAAAATGTTTTTTCCGCTCTGTTGCAACAAATTTACATCTAAACTTATAATATAAGAAATCAAACACTGATTTGATTCTACTGAACACTTTATTTTATTTTTACAAATATAAAAACAAAAAAATTCGTGACAATTTCTTATTTTATAAGTTTAAATATGGAGTTTTACAAAATGCACAACCAATCAATCGATAATTTTCATCTAAATAACTCCATAGGGAGGCAATCCAGCCTGTCTGCAAACATTTGGACATACTCATAACATTGTTAAAGTAATATATGAGTATTTTTTTCTGTATATATATATATACTTTGTGTTTTTGTTTTAGTTCCATAATTTTTGCAAGACTTATCATATTTTTATATGTAAGGTTGGGGGAAAAAGTAATTTCGTATTTTGCGCCCTTTTGTTTTCAACTAAGTATATCTCGTTCATTATCGGTCACAACAGATCATACGATACGACGTTGTAAAGGTGTGAGTGTATACTACAAACGCTTCTTTGACAGTATTGCGCTTGGTCGGTTCAGTCGTGAACTACCGTGCGTCGAGTCTGGAGGTCTCAAAGGAAGAAATTCGCCATATTTAAGTACCCGGAAGGACAAACGCGTCAAAACCAAAAAAAATTGCGATGAATATTGGGCATACTCTTTCGGTTCGTGCTGCACAACAGTGGTTCGAGCGATTTCATTCTGGTGTAGTGGAGGTGAATGATGCACCACTCTTTGGCAGGCGTGTCATTGAAAATGTCAATAAAATCATGAAAAATATCAAGATAGACCGTCATGTTAGCAGTCGTAGAATCGCCTAGGAGCTGAATATCGATCATAAAACCGTTTTGAACCATTAGCAGAAGGCTGGATTAAATAAATAGCTCAATGTTTGGGTGCCAAACGAGCTGACGCAATAAAACCTCATGGACCGAATTTCCATCTGCGAATCGCAACTAAATCGACCCATTTCTGAAGCGCATGGTGACTGGTGATGAAAAGTGGGTCACTTACGACAATGCCAAGCGACAGAGATCGTGGTCGAAAGCCAACGAAGTGGCCCAGACCGTGGCTAAGCCAGGACTGACGACGACGGCCAGGAAGGTGTTGCTGTGTGTTTGGTGGGATTAGCGGGGAATACTCTACTATGAGCTGCTCCCCTATGACCAAACGCTAAATTCCGTCCTCTACTGTGAACAACTCGACCGTTTTAAGCTGGCGATCGAACAGAAGCGGCCAGCATTGGTGAATAGGAGAGGAATCATTTTTCATCAGGACAACGCCAGGCCGCACACATCTTTGATGACGCGCTAGTAGCTCCGGGAGCTCGGATGGGAAGTTCTTATGCGTCCACCCTATAGTCCGGACCTGGCGCCGAGTGACTACCACCTGTTCCTGTCTATGGCCAACGCGCTTGGGGGTACATATTTGACCTCATAGAGGCCTGTGAAAATTGTTTGTCCGAGTTTTTTGCCACTAGGGACTAGGGCTTCTACGAGAGGGGCATTATGAAGTTGGATTCTCGTCGGCATTAAGTTATCGAACAGAACGGCACATATTTGACTTAGATCGGATAATTGTAACATTTTTTATAAAGCATTAGAATAAAGCGAAAAATACAAAATGAATTTTTCCCGAACCTTATTATTTAATTTTGTATTAATTATCTTAAGACACCTCTAAAAAAAATGTGCTCTATTTTATACTTTAAAAAACTGCTGTTTACCTCAGAACAGGTATTTACTATACCTAGTGAGAATGGACAGTACCCAATATGTTTGCTTATGCTTAATTTTTACTTGATTTTACTTTAATTTTGCTTATTTGTATATTTTTTTACCTTCTCTACTGTTTTGCAAACAGATCATAATAATACTACGCTTTACAATAAACGCCGATTTATTCGGCACCGAATTGAATATATATTTTGCTTTCAGGAAGATATCGAGTCAATAGTTGCGGGAATAGAGAAGGAGGAAGCCAAGAGACAAGCCGTGATTGAAAAGGTCATAGAGCCCCCCTCCGCTAGAGTCAGTGCCAGCCTCGTGCCGCACCCCACCAACACCGCTGAACTCATTCTTTTTGGGGGAGAGCATCATGACGGAAAAAAGGTAACATCCCTCAACAAATATAAACAAACCATCACCCCGTTTTCCCGTAGGGGTAGGTACAGAGAATAGAATGACAAATCACTATGTCTTTACATATAGACTTAGCACACGCAGATTATTAACCAACTTAGTACCTCTTTTTAATTAATTTATTTATCGACCCTTGTAATGTCATGCAATCCTTCATTTCTCTTCAGATATTAAATTTGTTATTCAACAGATCAATAGATCTCGCTTCCTCTATATTCATACATCTTCTCATGCACGCGCGCCGATTATTCCAACTTTTGACATGTCCATCGTCAAATATTTCTTGGATTTGGTCATGCCATGTCTTTCTCGGTCTTCCTCTATATCTGCATCCATCAACATTTGCATTGTAAATATTTCTCGCTGTCCATTCGCTCTACATGTCCAAACCGACGCAGAGCTCCTTTCTTGATTTGGCGATAATGCTTACCCTCCGCCTTGTTAATGTACGGATCTCGACATTTGTGCATCTATCGCACATAGTTTTACCACACATTCGCCTGAGAAATCACATTTCTACAGCATTCACCCTACTTTCATCCCTGTTTTTCCAAGTCCATACTTCGCTCCCATACATCAGGGTCGGCACCGGAACTCACTTTTGAACTGCTAATTTTGCGTCTTGCGGCAAACATTTATTTTCCAAGGTGGATTTAAGTGCGTCGTTCACTCTGTTCCCGGCACTCCATCCCTAGTAAACATACTTCCCAGATAACCAAATTCCTCTAGCTGTTTTAGTATAACCCATTCACATTGATTTCACATTTAGTCATACTTTCATTTCTTTCAAAAACCATCACATTCGATTTATCGACATTCATCAGCAAATCGCTTCCCTCGCTTAAGTCTTAGACTTTTGTTACCAAGAGTTGCAGTTCCTCTCTGCTGTTAGCAAGAAGTGTTTTGTAAATTCAATGTGCTTTTGCAGACGTACGTCTACAACGGATTGTACGTGTACAACATTCAGAAGGGAGAGTGGCGCGTGATCAAGGCCCCGTCAGCCCCGCCCCCCAGGAGCGCCCACCAAGCTGTGGCTCTGCCCTCTAACAGGTTAGTTTTTTACCTTTAACATCAGTATTCATATACTGTTAAATATTTCTGTGTGTGTTGGTCTGCTGATGATGCAAGAGTGACGAATCCGGCAATAAATTGACCCAAGTAAATCTTTAATTTAAATAAATGTTTTTTAAATTCTTTTCATATAGAGGGGAACTTTGGATCTTCGGCGGAGAGTTTACCAGCCCTTCAGAAATGCAGTTCTACCACTACAAAGATCTCTGGGTCTTCAATCTTGCTGACAAGAAATGGGAAAAAGTAGGTGTTAACATTTAAAGTAATATAACAGAAATGTAAAACTTTTTTGAGAAGGTAATATGGTATGGATGCGCAGTAGAGTGGGCCGATATATATTTTTTTCTGAATTTTGAAATGAAAGTCGTCTAAAAAGTTGCCTTTTGGATTACTCGTAATGCAAAAAAACATAAAAAAATATATTCAATACTACTTTTGGCACTCAACCAGAGATTGAAGTTTTCGTAAAAGTCGATTTTTTTGCGGTAAACCGGCTGTCATTTCGTATTTAAGTTAGAAAATAAGGTCCAATTAAATGTTATAATGTGCATTAAACCTTATTAAATAAGCATCTAAGGGAGTGGCTTGCACTTTGTTTGTAATAAATGGGTAACATTGTTTTAATGAGCCATCGTTTTTGTCAATATTAGCCAGGCGCTCAACGGAATCAGGTCCGCGGAGTGTAACCTTTTTGCGTTTCGGTAGTTTTAAAACGTGTTCGAATTTGTAATGTGATTAAGTTGTATCTTTACTAACAAAAAATAATTTTATCAATATAGAGACGATTAACAAAATGTTCAGACAGTGATAAACTTCAAACCTCGATTGAGGGCCAAAAGTAGTATGGAATATTTTTTTAAATAATTTTTACGTTCAATGTGATCCAAAAAGCAACTTTTTGACCCCTTTCCCATTGATGTCTAAAAAAATAAAAAACTTCATTCATCGGCCCACTCTAATGTGCAGGCACTTACAGGGCTTATAACCTTAATTATCTAGCTTAAGTAATCACTTTATACATTGCGTAGCATTTGTCATTCTCCCTATGTTTGAAAATCTATATTTTTTCGATTCGAAAACTCGGAAGTTTGGTGTTTTGAGCTAATTTGTTTGTACTAATTTGTTCCAGGTGGACAGGCCGGGCGCCCCCTCCCCTCGCTCCGGCCACCGCATGTGCGCCCTGCGTCGCTCCCTCGTCGTGTTCGGGGGCTACCACGACAACGGGCGCGTGTACAAATACTCGGGCGACGTGCACGTGTTCGACACGGACGCCCGCGTGTGGACGCGCATCCAGCCCACCAACACGGGCCCCTGCGCCAGGAGCGGCTGCCTGCTGATGCCCCCGCTCCCGATTCGGTGAGTTTGTCGCTGTCGTAATCCTGTCTTCGCCTGCGCCGCAATTCTAAACGCTCTCGCGAGGGTTGAGAATGCGTTGCTAGCTAGTAATCAGAATGTAAATTAGAGAATACCCGCCCTGATGGTGTATAACGTCTTCGAACCTGAGGCGTTTTTTATTAGTTGGAAAATTTTCTCTACTTTTTGTATTCTTAATAATGTAATTAGGTCGCACTTGTAATGTAATGTATTTATTTAGATAGTTGTAAAAGAGACAGGTACGTCTCGAAACCGGTAGACATAGAAAAGTCAGTAAGTGGTTGTATACAAATATTTAATGACATTTATAGTCCTTAAAATATAGCTTGATTAGAATGACAGTTGTCAGCAAAAGTGACGACATAACTTTGTAGTAATGTCTAAGGAGTGATTTATATTGACACAGCAAAATCATTTGTATGTGGTATGTTAATTTATTTTTTCAATACAATGCTTGACATATAAATCAACATGAATACATAAAAACAGCTTTAAAACTAAAATAAACCTAATTATTAACGATGTTCTTACAAGGTTACATCATTTTGCAAAAACGTTGGAAAGAGATGGGACAAATTGATCGAATAAAAAAATAATTTATTCAATGTTGTTTATGAAAACAGTGTAAATGTCTTATTTTTTGTGAATAATTGTCTTAAACACACTATAATAGGCTTGTTTTTGCGTTTTTATATCAATTTTTGGAAACAGAGTTTCATGTTTGCATGAAAAAACTAATAAAATCGATTGGATCAGTGATCAGTAATTTCCCATCACTATTGACATTAGTTTGGCAGCTGTCATTCTAATCGAGCTGTATTTTAAGGACCATAGTAAAATGTTTGACCACAAAGTTAATACTTAAAATATAACAAAAATACTGATGTTTTCAAATTGATCTCTATTCCAGTTGATAGTGTACGGAGGTTACAGCAGGATCCGCGACGGCAAGGCCGACAAAGGGGTGACCCACGGCGACCTGTTCAGGCTCTCGCCTGTCCCGCCCAAGGCCGGGGCCGAGCCCTCCGCAGTCTCCTTTCGCTGGGAGCCCCTCAAGGGGGGCCTCGCCAGGCCGCAGCCCGCCCGCTCGTCCTTCTCTGCCTGCCTCGCTGCCGGCAACAAGGCCTACATGTACGGCGGAGTGCAGGTGACATTTATGCGCATGTAGTAGGAGGGTTACCTCGGTGATGAGGAAGTTCATTGCAGGGGCGAGCCGTGTATAGAAGCGATTATGCGCAGCTTACCATTATGTTTGACTAACCATAATAATATGTTATTGTTATTCTCATGGATGTTTATGTGTGTATATGTATGTTCACATGTATGTATGTATGTATGTGTATATATGTGTATATATGTATGTATGGATATGTATGTGTGCATGTACGGGTATAAATATGTATGGATATGGATGAGGATGATATATAGATATAGACTTACATATAGATATAGATATGGATATGTTAATAAATAATGTTTTTAATAAATGCTTTGTGCCTATTAAATATGTACACACTTCTGTTTAAAATTTTGGTACTCCGGTTCTGTATTTATTTATTTTTTATCTTAAAATTGCGTGATCATTCACTTATTTTTTGCCTTTTTTTTTTTACATCTTCTAAATATTTTTTTGAAAGCATCAATTACATGTACTTTTTTTTCGGCTCCCTATATCTAAGTTAGTAGTAATCATTATCATAAAACCATGTAGGACTATCGTATGATTAATTGTAAAGGATCTTTACCGACAAGCCATATTCATTGGCTTGGTGAGTCATGTAAAAAAAAAAAATAATTTCAAAAATGTCTTAAAATAACTCAAATGTAATATTGTATGTAAATAATAAATAAATAAATAAATAAATTACTATGTTTACCGAAAAACAAATAAATAATTGCCATTTATTTCAAATCATTTCCACCGTTTGTATTTTTATCCTCATATAAATAAAATTAAATAATAAAGTGCGCGCCCAGCGTCTGCGGTGAGCCAAGAAACTAGCCGATTATTCTACACTTGACATGTCCACTTCATATTTTTTCATACAAAAAAGTTTATTTAATTTGAATGTCTAACTGCGGGTGTTCTCATTTCTGATCATACTTGCAGATTACACAAATTATTTGAAGATTCTTGATTGGAAACAGTATTTCAAACATTGTTAATAAGAACTATTTTTCTTTGGGATGGAACTTTTGACATAAGACCATAATTACTTTCATGCGTAATATTCGCAAGACATATAGCGCTCCACGCGGCCGTTTTTTGCAATAGTACATTACTAGAACAATGCGGCCAGTTGACATTTCAATTGACATACCCAATATCGACTGAATTCATAGTGGTATTTTATTTATTTATTTTTAAATGAATTATATTTTAAAGTAATAGTTAATAAAACTATATAATATAACATATCACGAAGTTACATAATTGAGTTGATTTCGTGGATGATGAGTTGTTGCTATCACCAACCAG